>NC_079224.1:31905091-32123808 GCF_029633865.1 Lampris incognitus
AACAACGATGAATGACAAAAATGGAGCAGAAGGGAAAGATGGAGAGCAGGGGGGAAGAAAGAGGCTGAAAGGGGGGATTAGAAAGTGTGCAGGAAGAGGAGTGAAGGGGGCGTGATGAGTGAGGGGGAGACGGATAAAAGTGTGTGTGCGTGTGTGTGAGTGTGTCGTGAGTTGCTGGACGATCTCTGTGCACGAGCCTAAAGGGACAGGCATGCTGATGAAAGAGAAAATGCTCCCCCCTTTGCTTTCCTTTTCTCCCTTTCACTCTCACCCTCTCTCTCTCTCTACCAGTGGTTATTGTTGTGACTCCCGAGTAGTGGTACTCCTTTATGACGGAAGCCTCCCTGTTACTGAAAGCAGAATCACACTTGCGCCCCCCCCCCAACACACGCACGCATCCTTCTCCACCTCTCTATGAAATCCAGTGTCTGCCAGCTGAGTTGTTTACCGCTCGGCAAAGTCTCTGATGAATAAGTGAGCGGTTAAAGAAACACTGGAGAGAGAGAGAGAGAGAGAGAGAGACAGAGAGAGAGAGAGAGAGAGAGAGAGAGAGAGGGGGGGGGGGAGAGGGGGTGCATGCTGAATACACTGCCCGCAGGGGTATTGACAGGGAAATAAGAAACACCCTGCGTGTTTGGGCCCCGCAGCCTAACGGGGAGCAAATGGGGTTGCATTAGGTTGGCTGGGATAGTACAAACGCTGCGGTACAACCGCACATGATAGCGGGGTAGTGGCGGTGGGGAGTGGTGGTGGTGGGGGGGGGGTACAGACAGCGCCGCTTGACAGCTCCTGGGAGAGGCTTTGATTGATGGCGACGCTCCGGGGAGTGTTTGAGTGCGAGCTTGGTTAACTCCCAGCCACATGACGCATTCATCATTAGGTGTTCTGCACGGCGACGCCGCGCAGGAGAGACACGCGTATCGTAAACCTTGGCACGCAGCGCTTTGTTTAGGGAGGCACCCAGGGAGCATCCCAGAGGATCACCTATTTAAGCCTTCATCAGCTATTCCTTTACATCACCCCCCCCCCGCCCCCGCCCCAATAAACGTATAAACAGCCCAACTGGAGCTACTTTGTGCTGCTCATCAAAAACCTCACCCGGGGTGGGGGGTGGGGGG
Source organism: Lampris incognitus (assembly GCF_029633865.1). NCBI lineage: Eukaryota > Metazoa > Chordata > Actinopteri > Lampriformes > Lampridae > Lampris > Lampris incognitus. The sequence goes on from NC_079224.1 coordinate 31,906,210, forward strand.
TGAGGTAAACGGTGTTTGCTTGGATTCAGTTGGAGGAGTTTGGTACTGGAGAGAGGAAGTCAGAGTTGCAGCGTAGAAGCTGAGCCCGTTCGATGCCTGCAAGACATCTGGCGGCGGGAGTTTCCTCTTGTCCGCGCTAGCAGCAGAAATGAGGGATGGGAAGCATAACAGCGCCTGCACCGAGGCGCGGGGAGTGTTTGCATTGTGCTTGTACCATTACTCTCCGGCCTGCGGCCACACCGACCGCAGCCTTCCAGATAAGCGCCTCTTCCGGTTCGCATGACTCTAAAAGTGTTGTCCTATATTGTTTGAGGTATTTACCTAAGGGTTCGGAGCTTTGGAGACATACGGGACATTTGAAGCAGTCTCAAACGAAATAGGGCTGTATTACCATAAAACAGCCCAGCCCGGTCTCACAGACAAAACATATTGAGGAATGGGGACGTAACTGAGGACGTAACTGAGGACGCCTGCTCAAGTCTACTCCCTGACCTTACTTACCCTGACCGTAGCCACGCTAAACCCATGCACCCCACCCCTCTTTTTCTCCCCAATTTTATCCGGCCCCACTCTTCCGAGCCGTCCCGGTCGCTGCTCCACCCCCTCTGCCGATCCGGGGAGGGCTGCAGACTACCACATGCCTCCTCCTCCGATACATTTGGAGTCACCAGCTGCTTCTTTTCACCTGACAGTGGAGGAGTTTCACCAGGGGGACCGCCCAGTTCCCCCTCCCCCCGAACAGGCGCCCCCGACCGACCAGAGGAGACGCTAGTGCAGCGACCAGGACACATACGCACATCCGGCTTCCCACCCGCAGACACGGCCAGTTGTGTCCGACCAAGCCGTTGGTCACACGGGGATTTGAACCGACAATCACCGTGTTGGTAGGCAATGGAATAGACCGCCACGCCACCCAGACTCCCTCAACCCATTTCTAACCATCTCTAATCTACAACCCATAACCATTTGTAACCTTCAACCTAACCATGCCAAACTTAATATTTAAACACAACCATTTCTTGCCTTATACCTGAACTTAAGCATCTCTAAGCTCATGTACTGTAATGCTAATGTACTGTACTATATACACTGTACTAATGCTAATGTGCTGTACTATATACACTGTACCAATGCTAATGTACTGCACTATATACACTGCACTAATGCTAATGTACTGTGCTATATACACTGTACTAATGCTAATGTACTGTACTTCATACACTGTACAAGTGCTAGTGTACTGTACTATATACACTGCACTAATTCTAATGTACTGTACTACATACACTGCACTAATGCTAATGTACTGTTCTATATACACTGTACTAATGCTAATATACTGTACTGCATACACTGTACGAATGCTAATGTACTGTACTATATACGCTGTAGTAATGCTAATTTGCTGTACTACATACACTGTACGAATGCTAGTATACTGTACTATATACACTGTACTAATGCTAATTTACTGCACTACATACACTGTACGAATGCTAGTATACTGTACTATATACACTGTACTAATGCTAATGTACTGCACTACATACACTGTACGAATGCTAATGTACTGTACTAGTATATACACTGTACTAATGCTAATGTACTACACTATATACACTGTACTAATGCTAATGTGCTGTACTATATACACTGTACTAATGCAGATGATCATAGAGGATGTGCGTTCTCATCACAAAGTGGCGTCGTCCTGTGTGGCCCTGCAAGACTAGCTGATGTGCGTCGTATGCATGTGACCAAATGTTGGCAATCAATGTGTTTTCAGAACTGCAAATATGTACAGTATACAAACATTTGGTCTGCGAGACTGGTGTGCATAACACGTGCAGTGAATTTAAATTCTGAGCACACATTTCTCCTTGTTTTTTTTGTTTTGTTTTTGTACGATTTAAAATGTCCAGGCACTGTGACCAAAGTTTGCCACCGTGTTACTTTGACTGCAGGGATACATCTACTATGGGGGTCTGTCGAGGGTAAGAGGTGCAAGTAATGACCCAAAAACTGTAATATTAGCAAAGCATTAGGGATGCATTATTTGTAGGTTTGCGAGCACGCCTCTGAGGATGCTTTTTTTATGCGTGCCAAAAGACATCAAGCGCGTGCGTTGTTAAATTTGAACTAGTTTGCGTTCAGCCACGTCTGGTTGGCTTTTAGGGTTCAAGTGCAAAGAAAAAGAATCAGAAGGAGTCAAAGAATGCACACAGAGGTAGGTGTGCATTCAGGACATACTGTCTGGTCTTAGTCACTTATTGCTGTTAGGCCCTTTCTTCTATGTACTTGCCTTTGGAGATGCTTATTATTATTGTTGTTGTTATTATTATTATTATTATTATTGTTATTATTATTATTATCCTCTTTTTTCCCCAATTGTATCCCGCCGATTACCCAACTCTTCCGAGACTTGCTGGTCGCTGCTCCGCCCCTCTGCTGATCCGGGGAGGGCTGCAGACTACCACATGCTTCTCCGATACGTGTCACCAGCCGCGTCTTCTCACCCGACAGCGAGGAGTTTCGCCAGGGGAACGTAGCGCGTGGGACGATGACGCGGTCCCCCCGCCCCGCCCCCCTCCACCCCCGACCGACCACAAGACAGTAGGCAACGGAATAGACCGCTACGCTACCCGGACGCCCCGGGAGATGTTTATTAAAAAGTATTTAATGAATGTTACCGTCAGGACTTGAAAGAGAGATTCCTACAGGAACTGCCTGGCCACGGTTTGTGTCCCTGCCGCTGGCAACAAATATTCACACCCTAATCGCCGATAGCTGGAGGAAAACATCTCATCGGCAGATTACACATTGTAAGTACCGAACAAACAAACGTGTCGTATCAGCGCGGAGCGCGAGCACGCCACTCCATTTCCGCCCGTGTGGACGCCTAGTGCTGGATCTGCGTGTAACCGTCCCTCCCAGTCTCTACCCGCTCCTCACCCTCCCTCGTTCCTTTTGAAAACCTCAGGCATTCTAGCGCCAAGCTGGAGGACATAAGACCATCATGGCAGAGAAGCGAGGAGATGACAGCGGCTCACTGAAAACCGAGAGATGTTGTATTTGTCTTTTGTTTCAAGGCTTAGAGAGTACGACACCCACTCGGTATCTGTATTTTTAGAACTGTAAAAGAGCCGGCCTTAAATTTACCCCCCCACTCCCACCCCCACCGCCACCAAGTGCAATGTGGTTAGATGCTGGACAGCGGCAGCGTTTTCCATGTACTATATAATTACTCTGTCACAGGTTAAGCGTGCGCACGCAGTCCTCTTCTCACCCAACGCCACATTGGCCGACAGCCATCTTCGGATGAAGATGAAGGAAGACCTCCATCCGGACATGACACGACTCGACTTTTATGTAAGTGAAATGCCATTGTCTCTCCTTCCCGCGTTTTGGATAGACATCGTCTGTGACGCAGCTGAAATAAAGACCAGCCCAACTCTCTCTCTACATGGTCATCGCGCAAGTGCAGCTTTGGCGTGTGAATCTGCTGTATGACGTGTAATCAGACTGTAAATACAGCGACGACTTCAGAAGACCGGAAATAAACACCCAGCAATACGGTCAATGTACAAGATATTGCGTCCGGGTAGCGTAGCGGTCTATTCCGTTGCTTACCAACGCGGGGATCGTCGGTTCGAAGCTCCCCGTGTTACCTCCGGCTTGGTCGGGCGGCCGTACTGCGGGTGGGAAACCGGATGTGGATGTGTGTCTTGGTCGCTGCACTAGCGCCTCCTCTGGTCGGTCGGGGCGCCTGTTCGGGGGGGGTGAACTGGGGGGGGGTAGCGTGATCCTCCCACGCGCTTCGTCCCACTGGTGAAACTCTTCACTGTCAGGTGAAAAGAAGCGGCTGGCGACTCCACATGTAGCGGACTAGGCATATGGTAGTCTGCAGCCCTCCCCGGGTCAGCTGAGGGGGTGGAGCAGCGACCGGGACAGCTCGGAAGAGTGGTGTCGAGTACAATTGGGGAGAGATTTTTTTTCCCCTGTCGTTATCAGGCGGTTCCAAAATGTCTGAATTTGTTTTAGGTTGACTCAGTTTTGCTCCTACTTTGGGAATAGCTATGAGAGCATACTGTGGCGGCTTTCCTTGGCAGAGTTTCAAAGTAAAAGAAAAGCTCAGATTTTTTTGAAGTCTTGCCCTTATTTCATACTTGTCACTCATGTTGTCCATAGGTAGGTTTCATTTTCACCATCATCCATCCTTTTCTTAATACCAGACACACCGCTCCAGCTTGCAATCTGAAGTTCCATGACATTGATGGAGGACAAATCCACAATCTTCATTCAGTGCACACAAAAGAAGAAGAAGAAGAAAAAAAAACTCCACTGTTCAGCCAAAGCTATATGATGCTACAGTAGTTTATCATAGCCAATTCCAGTCGTAATTTTCAAACTTATTGGCAGAGGTTTTCCAGTCCGTTACACTCTCTCCCCCCACCGTGATACGTCCTGCAACGCGCCAAGCGGTGACCAGCAGGGGTCGCAAAGCAAAGCCGGCTTGCCTTTCTCTCGCTCTGCGAGACCCGTGGGAGGTCCCGTACAGCGCTTCCTACACGGGCCTCATTAGGGACGCCATGTCTCCATCAGCTTCTGCAGCTTTTGCCATCTTCGAAAGAAACAACAGTTGTTGCGTCTCTGCGCTCCTCGGCAAGCGGGGAAATGCAGCAGCACAGTGGTCGTGATTTAGGCCCTTCACCAACATCCATCAGCAGAATAACAAACCGAACTGTGATGGTGCTGACATCGCCTCCACGCAGAAACGAGCCGCCGCCATCTCCGTTGCAGGTTTCCGCGAGTTGTCGGTGCTTTAAATGGAGGACATGTTAGCGTTATTGCTCCGAGTGTGGATGAGGACACACTGCTTAATCGTAAGCGTTAACACGGCATAATCACCTAAATTGTGGTGGATACTATACAACCATTGTATGGTGTCACACTTTCGTTTCCCCTGCAGAAAACCAATCTCTCATGGGCCTTTTCTGTTAAAGCAGACCTTGATTGTCTAATTGATTGTTTTACTATTTGGGGCTTATCAGCAGTTTCACAAAGCTTGCAGTAAACTGGGTAAATGCTTGGAGATCCGCTGCATCTCCTTAAATGAACGATCTAAATTAATAAAGCTTTTGTCAATTTGTGGAGCAAAATTAATGCGTTTACTCTTCTGCATTGACGCCCAGTGAGGGTGCCGTCATATAGCTTTAAGACGTCGTGCAAATCATATTGTTATGAGGCACCTGTCTAGCTTCATGTTATTGATTACACTGATTTGGGAATGTCGACTTCCAAGCGAAAATGCCTCTCAAATTAAAACCAAGGTAAATGTGTCAAAGGGATACATATTCTACTGGGGGTGCAACATTCGGCACGCCACCATGGCCTAAATTAATTGTGTAACGTTAGTGGTCTTTAAAGTACATTGAAATAATGTGGAAATATGGGCGTCCGGGTAGCGTGGCGGGATCGCCGGCTCGAATCCCCGTTTTACCTCGGGCTTCGGTCGGGCGTCCCTACAGACACAATTGCCCGTGTCTGTGGGTGGGAAGCCGGATGTGGGTATGTGTTCTGGTCGCTGCACTAGCGCCTTCTGTGGTTGGTCGGAGCGCCTGAAGGGGAGGGGCAACTGGAGAGAATCGTGTGCCCACGTGCTACGTCCCCCAGGTGAAACGCCTCACTGTCAGGTGAAGAAAAGCGGCTGGCGACTCCACATGTATCGGAGGAGGCATGTGGTAGTCTGCAGCCCTCCCCGGATTGGCAGAGGGGGTGGAGCAGCGACCGGGACGGCTCGGAAGAGTGGGGTAACTGGCCGGATACAATTGGGGAGAAAAATGGGGGGGGGGGATAACAATAATAATGTGGAAAAATATGATTGTTTTGTTCTGATAATTAGCAGAGAGAATTTTTGTAAGCAGAGACTATCAGTAAAATGCTGACTGGTCGTCAGGTCTTTGTTTAAACCGATGTTACAGGGATGTGGTTCAGGCGGGTTGGTTTGGGAGCAGGTGGAACTAGGAGTGGGTAGTCTGGACGACGACGAATGTCTCTTTCTAATTAGACCCTTTGTCCGATGCTGATTGTGCATGCATATGAGTCAGCGCGCGCATGCACGTAGCCTTCTTGTATGCGTATAGCTGGGAGGATGAGGATTAGCCGTGATTGGAGTGGTGTCTGATGGGAAGTGCTGTTGTTACGGACTCGGCTTTTCTAGCCTGTTCTCCGCAGTGAAGTACCTGAACCTTGTCACGACTGAGTTTGTTAGCGACAGCCTCTTTGGCAGCGTCACCATTTAGTTACAACAGAGCAGAATAGATCATTCAAAACCGCATGTTCGTCATGATGTTGAACCTGACGTCATCGTGACATCATGTCACGATGACGCCATGTCATGTCAACGTCATGTTCAAAACAACCATCGTGTCGTTGCAGCTAAGGTAAAGACAGCTAATTGCTTTGCACATTGCAGGTGAAACAGTTTCCCCACGTGCACACATGGGCTCAGCCCCTACGGCCCCTCAGCTATCGAACAGGTGAGCCACGGGTTAAGGTAGGATAGGGAAGTTCAATGAAATAGGGTTGAGGGAACACAGACACGCTCCCCTTCCACACTGAACGGTTCCCAATCTAGCATCCGAGTCCGGCACGTCCCAGTTTAGGTGAATGTTGTGTGTTAGAGCTCCACCAGCAGCGTGTGTGTACTCCGTTTAAGGACGCAGACGAGACTGCAAAACCAATACTGCAAACCAGCAGTTTTCCTCCTTCAACAACAGCCCGTGTAGATTTACAGATGCAAGAAAACTCGTGACTTACGGAAACTGTTTAAACGTTGGCCAGGAGAACAAAGCACTTAGAGCAGCTGACGGAAGTGTTACGTCACATAGCTTTGCTGCAAAGGTAAGAGATGTCAGGCAAGGTTGGTGCCGCTTGACATTTATGTACACACAGTACAATCTGCATGTGCCGTTGACATTTCTTATACCCGATTTGCAGTTTCACTTGTATTCATCATTAAGCGATTAGCATTAATTAATTAAAAGCATGACCCGTGAGAACTGCAGTGTATCATTGCAACCTATCAAATCGTGAGTCGGTGATATCATTAGATTTATCTTTCTAGGGCGTCCAGGTGGCGTGGTGGTCAATTATTCCGTTGCCTACCGACACGGGGATCGCCTGTTCGAATCCCCGTGTTACCTCCGGCTTGGTCGGGCTTCCCTACAGGCATAATTGGCCGTGTCTGCGGGTGGGAAGCCAGATGTGGGTATGTGTACTGGTCGCTGCACTAGCGCCTCCTCTGGTCGGTCGGGGCGCCTGTTCGGGGGGAGGGGGGGAATAGCGTGATCATTCCAAGTGCTAAGTCCCCCAGGCGAAACTCCTCACTGTCAGGTGAAAAGAAGCGGCTGGCGACTCCACGTGTCTTTGGAGGAGGCATGTGGTAGTCTGCAGCCCTCCCCGGATGGCAGAGAGGGTGGAGCAGCGACCGGGACGGCTCGGAAGAGTGGGGTAACTGGCCAAGTACTACAATGGGGGGGGGGGGAATAATAAATATAATAAATAATAAATATCTTTCTTAAATACTTTAAATCACAATATTGCCAAAGTTTGAGCTTTCACTGTTATCTAAATCATACGATGGGTAACGAGGTATCTTTTAAGATAAGATGCAGTAGAATGGATTAAAAATGAGCAGTGAAAAAGAAAATACCGTCGTGTTGCAGGTTCTTCTCTGTCATTGCCTCAGTAGAATGTATTTCTTTTTACATGACTTCTAATGTGCAGAGCCGGCCAGCACCTCTGGAGTCCAACATAAGACGTGACCAGCGTGACGGGGACAAGCTAAAGTGGACTAGCTGCGAGAACATGGCGGTGGCAGTGAAATGTGGCTCCCGGCTATGCTGAAATAATGAACGGTGGCTGGCTCCGTTACTCCTGTTAGCCAGTCTGCACCATGCCTGAGTCACTATTCTTTGAAGCTGCATAAAAAAAGATGTTTTCCCTTCAGACATGCTCTCGGGTGCACCAAATACAGTAAACATAATTGTTTCGACGATCTGGTTTCTGTGATCAGCTGTGCTGTTGCGCTTCCCCGCGCTCCCTCCGCATTTTTTAAAACACCAGTCATCAATTCGCTGCAGTGAATTTTGTGTCAAAGCTGCAAAGGGGGGCCTTCATTTCCTCTAATTACGCCAGGAATAGAAATGGATCACGATGAAGTGAGGACGTTCCGCTGCCTCTGCAGCTCAACGCTCTCTCGCGGAACACAACGTCGTGTATTGAAGGAAAAGGGCCAGATTGCAGACAATGCAATTGTTAACAGGGCGAAAACTTGTGATATGAAGATTAAAAACAGATGTGTCAGGTGCACATACCCATTGCATAAATTTAAAAAAATCATGGCACGACAAGGCGCGCGGGAAGATGATTTAAGTGGGGGGGCTGCCAACTAAAACGAAGAGTATAGACCCTTTTATGACCTACGTCACGCATGGTATGCGCGCGCATTTTGGCAGCAAAAGAAGCAACTTCTCCATCTCCAATCAATGCAGAGTGCGAGCGAGTTCCTGATCGATTGATATTTACATTTTTTAAATTTCCTCTTGTTGTGTTGTGGGTTGCCAGAACAGGTCTAGCAAGACTAAAGGTATTAGTTTCTACCGCATTCCATCGGGGGAAAGACCGCTCAATAGACCCTGTCATGACCTACGTCACACATGATATGCGCGCTCATTTTAGCTGTCAAAATGCGCCAGTGTTAGAAGAGGGCGCCAGCTCTCTTTCCGGGTTGTCTTCTTCTGCACTCACTCTCTGGAATAAAGCCGGATCACAGCACAGTGAAAGTCCGCTTCGCTCCTGTTATTTTCTTACGTACTTAAAGTTTAGTACAGAGAGGTCGGTGACTTCCGGCTGTGAATCTAACAAATTGGCAAGCCGGCGTGGAGAACGAGTCGAGAGGCAGACATCTTTTTTTCAATCGCAACTCCCGTGCCCCAGACACCGCACGACCCCGGGAGTGCCCTTTCATTCACACCGGCCAGAACGGACCAGAACCGACAGCAACGTAACTAGTCCTACCCCCCATTCCCCCCCCACATCTGACAAGTGGCGACATCAGTCCCAGTCACGGTCCTACAGTCGGTTAGTCAGGAAACGGTCTCCTACTTAGTCAGAGTCGAACCCTCAAAACAACAACACAAAAATAACCACAACATGAACACCACATCATTAAAACACAATTTTAAATCTAGCATTAGCAGTCCCATCAGCCATTGCGCTCCCCCGGCGCAAAACCGCCGACAGTCAGAGTGACCGACTCCCTCGGTCGCTACAGTATGACGTAATTGTTTTGTTTGTGAAGGCGCGTGTGTAGCAGATGTGGAATGGAGTGTTTACTCACTTCATTATTAAACACGCAGCCCCGCCCTCTGTTTAAAATAAAGCTGTGGTTTTATTTTTTTAATTTTTTTTTTGCATTTGGACGTTGGGAAAGGTTAGGCATACTGTTGGGTCTAAGATGTTACACAGCCACCTACCACTATAGGGGGGAGGAGATGGGGGCTGCACCCACCACTGGGGGGGGGCTGCAGCCCCCATCCCCCCTTCCCCTTCCTGCGCTAATGGGTATGACCAGACCCGTCTGACAAGGATCGTTTCAGTTGAAGAATATAACTTGTGCAGGCTACACACTTTTCCCCGTGTACTTTCTTTTCCAGTTTTTAATTTTATTGGATTGTGTCCCGTGTTGCTCTGTTACCCCCACATTGCGATGGAGTCGTTTCGTGAAATCAGCCCTGTCTAAAAACAAGCTGAACTTGACTTAACTCCCTCCTTCCCTCCCTCCCTCTCCCTCTCTCTGTCATTCCCTCTTCGCACTCCAGCTCACTTTCTCTCGCTCTGAAAACTCTGGCGGCCTCAATGTCACAGCGGCAAGGCAAAGACAATTAAGGTGTATAAATATGTAAATATGGCCATGGCGGCTCAGTGGGAGGAACAGTGTAATGACATTTTCTGCCCTCGTTTGGCTAATCCCCAAGACGCCCCCGAATTAGAAACGTTAATGACAACCAATAAGGCACAGATGGTCAAACTCTGGGGGCACACCGGCCCTTATGATGCTGCCCATGCAGGCTCCTTGTGGCATCGCTCCTCATGCCAATGACACACACACGCACACACACACACACACATACCAAACACATACAGAGATAAACATCAACAAACCCATGCAGGCTGACGGGCATGAACACGAAGACGCTCAAACACACGCTGACTCGTGTGCATGCACAATCAACACGCACAGCGTCTCACACAGACACATGCTCGCCTACACGCTACACACCAGACACACACATTACCTCGCCAGATGCCACCTCAGCCCAAGGGGGTGATCATGGCCGTAACTAGAAGGTCAAGTCTTGGCAGAGCAGCTAAGGCCAGGCAGGGCAATGCCTAAATGCGTGTGTGTGTGTGTGTGTGTGTGTGTGTGTGTGTGTGTGTGTGTGTGGAGAGGTTATTGTTCGGTGTCTCAGGTAATATGTCCAGTGAGGCTGTGTGGCAGATGCCGCCCATTCGTCTTGTAGAGTTGACTTATAGAAAGAGTCCCTGTGGTAAAATCTCAGGAGAGAGAGGGGAGGGGGATGACAGAGAGAGAGGGCGGGGGGTAGCGTGACCATGTATGTTTTTCTTTGTCGAGCTTTTTGGTTGGATTTGTTGCACACGTGAAAGGGTTGGGGTGGGGGGGGATTTTGGCTGGTTCCCTACAGTAATTAGCTCACTCCAGCTATTTGTTCTTCTCACTTCTAATGGATGAGAAAAGGTTTCTTGTGGGAGTTGGCAAGTTTTTGCAGAGGACAAAACAATGGAAGGGATGCAAAGATCTTCCAAGTGTTGTCAGCCTCAGTCTAAAAATACATTTGAACGCTGAACATTTTTGATCCATGTGGGAAATTATGGTAGAAGTGCGCTCCTGAGAGGCTCCTTATAATCAAGGCTCTCTGGTGATTAATCAGGCACTCATCTGCAGACACACTAAAGTTCACCTGCCAGGTGCGACACAGTTTCCTGTGTGTTTGCGTACCGGCTATTTTCTGCTCTCAATACCTTGAGAGCTTTACTCTTACCATCATGGTCACTATTAGTATGTTAGTATTATACCTATGATTGTACTTTGATGGTACCTATATGCGTTGTCAATGCTTACTTGAGAGAGAACGAGAGAGAGAGAAGAAAGGGAATTGTTCCAACTGGTTCTCTTATAGTAACTTTGCCTTCTCCACCACCAATCAACCAATCCTTAACTGCACCCACACGGTTTATAGACACATCCACATGCTCAGACTACGGTGGCTCTGAGAGCTCAATGCACCGGATTTAAGAAAGCGCATGCAAATAGACAAAACACAAGAGAAAACATTTTGACCAAAAGGCGGCACTTTGGCGCAGTCGGTAGCGCGGTCGCCTCACAACAAAAAGGTACTGGGTTCGAGCCCCGGGCTAGTCCAACCTTGGGGGTCGTCCCGGGTCGTCCTCTGTGTGTGAAGTTTGCATGTGTTCTCCCCGTGTCTACTCCGCTTTCCTCCCACAGTCCAAAGACATGTAGGTCAGGTGAATCGGCCATGCTAAATTGTCACTATGTGTGTGTATGTCGGCCGTGTTTGATGGCCTGGCGGCCTGTCCAGGGTGTCTCCCCGCCTGCCGCCCGATGGCTGCTGGGATCGTCTCCAGCATCCCTGAGAGCAAGATACGCGGTTCGGAGAGTGGATGGAACGGATGGATTTTCACCAATTTGACAAAACATGCACAGCGTTTCAAACAACACAACACGCTACTGACAACAGAAATGCGCTGCAAATACAGACAACACAACGGAAATGTTTCCAGAGGATACTTAAAATGATGGACACACTTGTTGAGCCCAGAAATAAACACAGAGCCCAGCCAGCGAGGAGGAGGGGTCTACGCGATCAACGTTGGAGGCACTTTCACCTGTAAGAGATATTCCTGCAAATGGCGATAAAAGGCAACAGAATCCATGATATCAGGGAGGACAAGATGCTTTCCAACATCGTCGTAAAACGATAGCGGTGACAGGAAGTAGACGCATTTTCGCACATGCGTTGAACACATCGAGCTTCCGGTACGTACGGATTGGGCAATGACAGGGGAGACGTCGAGTTCATGGGCTGTTTTAGGTAAGGGCGAAATTGGAAATGAGAACGAGGACACGAGAGGGTTTGAAAATAAAAAAAATTAAAAAAAGAGGAGGAATACATTGAATTACTCAAGCGCTTCTAGTCAGCCATCGGGAAGGGAGGAGAAGTATCTCATTGGGATGATAGCCGTGACAACATGATAAAACGGGATTTTTCGGTTTCACCCTTCAAACTCTCCGACCCACATGAGGTCGGAGAGTTTGAAGGAGGGGAAACTCGGTGATGTACGATCGATCAGGAGAGCTAGAAGCGGGATGGTTATCATTGATTGTATCTCAAAGCGTCAGAGAGATGGAGCCCTTATTATAGATATACATTTAAAGATCATTACTGGGTGGATTGCTTCCCACTCGGATTAAGAGCAGAGAAGAGGGCAGTGATAAGTGGCGTGCCACTGTCGGTACAGGCTGAGTCATTCCGGGATGCTGCAGGTGTGTGTGTGAGAGGCAAGAAGAATGACTAGATTCCGAGAAGGGGAGAAAGAGGACAGTCATTTCGTCTGTTGGACTTTTGAAGGGGGACTGCCGGAAAGAGAGTTACATTGACTGTGTTGAGTTACAGGGTGAGGCCATATGAGAGCTCCTCTCAGATGTTTTTGCTGTCAAAAATGTTGCAGCAGTATGTAATGGAGTCAGTATGTAATGGAGTCAGAAGATGTGCGAGATGTGGGGAGGACAACTGCAATGTGGACGATTGTAAAAGTTGAGAAAGTGCAAGCAAAGTGCCTGCACTGCAAGAGAATCATGATACGGGGTCAACACCAAAAATAATTAGGGAGGAGAAAGTGAATAAGATGAAAGCAGAAAAGGGATTGTCGTATACTGAATCTGCTATATACGAATAGAGAGACACAACGAGAATGATGTAAGACAAGAACCTAAGGAGGACAAGTCAGTAGAGAAGCGTGGTGAGTTATGCTTTTGTAAGGACCAGATGAAGTTTTTGGCAATGGTAATTACCTACCATTAACAATCAACAACCTGGTGATTTCACAAAGAGTGGCAGCCAAATATCTTGGTGTTGCGTTTGACCCCAGTCTTTCCTTTGATAAGCACATTAAGGATATCCCCAAGACTCCGTTCTTCCCTCACGTAACATAGCTAAAATGTGATCTTTCCTGTTCGTGGCTGACGCCGAGACTCTAACACATGCATTCGTTTCATCCAGACTGGATTACTGTAATGTTCTGGTTTCAGGTCTGCCACATGCTAGTACTAAGTCTTCAAATAGTTCAAAATGCTGCAGCTAGAATCCTAACTAAATCTAGAAAAATTGACCATGTTACACCAGTTCTTTCCTCCTTTCATTGGCTTCCTATCCATGTTAGATCAGACTTCAAGGTGCTTCTGCTGACTTATACAACTTTAAATGGGCTTGCCCCATCATACCTGTCTGATCTCCTTAAACCGTACCTTCCATCTCGAGCTCTCCGCTCTCAAACTGCAAGGGCTCCTGTGTGTACCCCAAGTTAAGAAGAAGTCAGCTGGTGGCAGGGCCTTTTCCTATCAGGCCCTGTTCTTGTGGAATAACCTGCGCACTGCCATCAGACAATCGGAGTCTTGAGTCCTTTAAATCCAAACTTAAAACTCTTCTTTTTAGTTTAGCCTGCATTTAGTTGCCTTTAAGCCGAGTGCTTCACAACCTGTACTGCATGGCGGGTCGGTTTCTGTTTCAATGAATTTACCAACCACTGTTCTGCCAATGAGATTATAGAGTATATTGATTATTGCGACTGTTCTCTTCTCTCACATGTCTTTTCTCTCCCTCTGGATGATGTCTTCTCCTTTCTCTTCTTCTGTGCATGTGAATGGAGTGATGTGAGTCTCCCCTGTGTGCACATGTAGTCTGTCCTCCTGTCGGGTCTACGTGGTGATGGTGGTCACATGGTTCAGGTCCTGGGCTGTTCCGGTGGCATCTGGACACTGCTTGGCATCCTCCTCATCATATTCTTCATGTATCTTATAATCCCATTATGAATCTGTTGTCCTCTTTCAATGGTGTATTCTGTAACTTGTGTAAACACAGCATCCATTGCATGTTGTCCGTCTTGGGAGAGAGAGCCCTCCTTTGTTGCTCTCCCTGAGGCTTCTTCCTATTTTTTTTCCCTCCCTGTTAAAGCCTTTTTTTTTTAGGGAGTTGTTCCTTATCCGATGCGAGGGTCTAAGTATAGGATGTCGTACTGCTGTAAAGCCCACTGAGGCAAATTTGTAATTTGTGATAATGGGCTATCCAAATAGAATTGACGACGTACTGCTGGAGTAGAAAGAAAATAGGAGAGATTGACATAATAGTAGATGCAGCGTGAACATTTATGGGTGTTGTGGGAGTTTCTGGAAGAGGGTGTGCAGCAGCTGCCGAGAGAAGCTGTTAGTCCCTCTCAGAAACCTGAGAAATAGAGAAGTGATGGCAGAGTGGGAAATGAGTGGAGGGGGACATATTTTATTGAGTCAGTAAGATATTAGTTTAGCGCGGTCGCCTCACAGCAAGAAGGTCCTGGGTTTGAGCCCCTGGGTAGTCCAAACTTGGTGGGTCGTCCTCTGTGTGGAGTTTGCATGTTCTCCCCGTGTCTGTGTGGGTTTCCTCCGGGGGCTCCGGTTTCCTCCCACAGTCCAAACACATGTAGGTCAGGTGAATTGGCGGTACTAAATTGTCCCTAGGAATGAATAGGTGTGTGTGTGTGGGGGGGAGGGAGACACGGGTTCGCGTACCGGCTGCGGCAGTTCTTGTGGTTGCCCCTCGAACTCGCTAACTCTATATATACTTCATTTATTTTTTGTGATATTGGGTTTTTCGAAATTCACGTGTTTCCATTACTCGATTTTTTAGTTCGCAATTTCAGATTGTGGGTTAATGGAAGTCCGCCTAGTGGTGTTGGAAAATGCGCCAAAATGTAAGTGTGTTTTGGTTATTTTAACACTGTGATCGGGTGATTCAGAAGGGTTGGTTCACTAGTTCGCGAGCGGAGCTGGAGCGTGTTTCAGTTCAGTGAGTCGAAGTTCTGGTTAAGCGGTGAATGAATCTTTTTAATGAACCGATTCTAATGATTCAGTGCGCTAAAAAGAGCTGCTTTGCCCACCACTGGTCGCTCCAGCATCCCCGCGACCCCGAGAGCGGGAGAGGCGGTTTGGGTGATGGATGGATGGATGGATGGATGGATGGATGGATGGATGGATGGATGGATGGATGGATGGATGGATGGATGGATAGCCACAAACCGTGGCAACAACAAGCATGTCCGGATGTGTTCATCAGTTTTAAGTCCTCTTGAAACACTTCCGTTGTGTTGCCTGTATTTAAAGCGTTTCTGTAATGTGATGTGTTGATTAATCAGCAATGTATTGCGTTGTCTGTATTATGATGTGTTATCTGTAATGTGTTGTGTTGTGGTGTTTGTAATGTGATGTGTTGTCTGTAATGTGATGTGTTGTCTGTAATGTGATGTGTTGTCTGTGAAGTGTTGTGTTGTCTGTAATGTGTTGTGTTGTGTTGTCTTTAATGTGTTGTCTGTAGTGTGCTGTGTTGTCTATAATGTGTTGTGTTGTCTGGATTTTCAGCGCGTTTTCTAAATGCTGCACATGTGTTGTCAAATTGAAGACATTTTCTGAATTTGCTTGTGTTTTATTCTGTTTGCACGTTTTCTTAAGTTGCAGTGTGTTGAACTCTCAGGACCACTTCACACACACACACACACACACACACACACACACACACACACACACACCTACCACGCTGGCATTACGTGAGATCTAATGGACTGTGGGTGCACACATGGTGACTTAATACCGTAATGTTCTGATATGTTGTGCCTATAAAATGTGAGCAACCCCAATGCTGCGTTTAAGACAACTCAGAACCAATAAAACAACAAAGTCTGACTCGTGAAAACTCGAACTGGACATCGAACTCAGAATCACGGGTCAGAAATGCAGGTATTTTTCAGGGCATCGTGACGTCACAGCAAGAAAAAGTGGGAACAAAAAATGGCCGCATTCATAGTCCATAGTAAGAAAGGAAAAGAGTTTATTTACAGTACATGTTAATGCATATTTGCGTTTTCAGTTGTGTGTTAGGTGTTAGTGTCGCTTATGTATCACATACATTTAAGCAACGTGTGCAGTTTTAAAAGCACAACATCTGTCAGCCACTTCCTTTGCTCTGCCAGCTAACGCGACTTCTGCCTACCCAGAAAACGCAGCAGACGGATTAAGACGTCAGACGGTGAGAATGTGGGACTTCATAACGTCGGACATGTCCAACCTGAGATATCCCAGTTGTCTTGCTGGCAGCGTGAAATATACCGAGGCCTTGTTTTAAACAGGTCTCGGTTCGCCCTCTTTCCCCCCCCCCCCGCCTTTATTAGGACCGTTTCATCTGATTTAGCCGCTGTCCTGGAAAAGAGCCCTCAGCACATATGATGCGTATTGATAGGCCGCAGCGTGAGCGCGAGCCGTGCCGTGTTCTGTCGGGATTACAAAACAAAGCTAATTGGCTTGTAACATCAAAGCGTTCCGGCAGACGCCGCTCGTGGTAGAATGGGATTAGTGGCCGCGTGTTTGTGCAGAATTCAATGGTTTTAACATTGAAAATCAAATTAGTTTCATACGGCGCGCAAGTGGCGCCCAATTCGGCAATATCGATGCCTTTTCCTTTTCATCTGTCCTCTCCATTTACCCTGATGAAAGGCTTTCTCTTCTAATATCTAAATCCCCTTTAATAAGCGGAACGGTGGGAAGTGGCGTTAGTCTGACAAATAAAAAAGCAGGCTTCAATAGCTGGAGGCCTTGTTGGTCATAGCGAGATCCGTGCGAGGACAAAAATAATTCATTTTATGGCAGTAGATAGCACTATACTTATTCATGCACCCAGAAGACAGCGTTATTAAAATACATGCATTATTGAAACTTTTTTTTTCTTTCTTTCAGGAGGTAAAACTCTGGGGAGTATAGCAGGTTTTAACTTGGTCTGGAGCGCTGCGTTCAAACCAAGGCCGATGCTGAAAATGGCGCCTTCTGACATTGCGTCATATTTACACCAAACTCCAGGGGACCCCGCCCCCCTCCCCTTATTGCACCCGTCCAATTACCCCACTCTTCAGAGCCGTCCCGGTCGTTGCTCGACCCCCTCTGCCCATCCGGGGAGGGCTGCAGACTACCACATGCTTCCTCCGATACATGTGGAGTCACCAGCCGCTTTTTTCACCTGACAGTGAGGAGTTTCACCAGGGGGACGTAGCGCGTGGAAGGATCACGCTATTCCCCCCAGTTCCCCCTCCCCCCAACCGACCAGAGGAGGCGCTAGTGCAGCGACCAGGACACAAACCCACATCCGGCTTCCCACCCGCAGACACGGCCATAGGGACGCCCGACCAAGCCGGAGGCAACACGGGGAATCGAATCGGCGATCCCCGTGTTGGTAGGCAACGGAATAGACCCGCACGCTACCCGGACGCCCCCACTCCAGAGGACTAGATTATCGGATTTTAAAACAACTGTAAAGCAACTGTTAATTGTTTGTGGTTTCGGCTGTTTCACACCTGTTAACGGCGTGGCTGCGTTGTCCTGTCGAAGCGATACCTTCCTGGTGGCGGCGTCCAAGTCGTGCGTGCGGTTCAAGCGGAGCCCCACACGGTAGAGAGCCCATTCAGACCTGCGTGAGGAAAACGCTGCATTCCCATCTCACACGGTTGGTTATGTTGTTGTTGCTGCAGCTGAGGGAGTTGCTGCAGCTGGGGGTCGGGAATCATCGCGGTCGTTAAGTTTAACCTTTTAATAATGACGCAGAGCTACGGACACGCTGGTTCGCGTCAACGCTGCTCTTCCAGAGCTCTCCCGTGTGCAGGGCAAAGGCGCACCCAGACAAGGGCAGAGCCCTTTAATACACCTACACCACCTACACCGCCGCCAAACAACTGAGTCAAGAATCAGGTCAGTGTCGGAGGGGGAGTACATGCACACAGTGTACGTGCACATACAGAATATTGTATGAGTCAATAGAAATACATATTTCAATTACTGAGTAAAGAAGACTGTGTGTTTTATTTTTCCTAACGCACGCGCTTGTAATAAGGACATGCAAACGCTCCATTACTTTACGAAAATCCCTGCAAGATTGCAGCATTAGCAGCAGCTGTGTGTGTGTGCGTGTGCATGAGAAGGTCTCTGCAAAGACTGTAAGCAAATGTTCGTTTTCTAACAGGAAGTAGGAATCCGAAGGTTCAAGTCTTTCCGGGTCTCACTGGGGTGTGTTAGCACGTCTTCTTCCTGGACTGAGGTCAGT
The DNA here is from genome assembly GCF_029633865.1 of Lampris incognitus. Classification (NCBI taxonomy): domain Eukaryota; kingdom Metazoa; phylum Chordata; class Actinopteri; order Lampriformes; family Lampridae; genus Lampris; species Lampris incognitus. The sequence continues at coordinate 31,924,704 of NC_079224.1, forward strand.
TGAAACAACTCGGCTAAGCCTGCAGTGTACAAAGTGCATCTGAAGTTTCCAAGCTGCCAAAACTGGATTTTGGTTGAATGCTTTTCTGCTTATGACAGATTATAACATCATACAAGTAAGCCACGTACTTTGTTCTTGGTCATCTAAAACAAGTGAATTTTGTCCCCAGATACAGTATGTCCTCAGCGATTGTGCTATCCTTTCGCTAAATCGCTTAAAACTAGGGTACTACTTTTCTGAACTTCTCGTCTTGCAGTGAAGAAAACTGTCTCATAACTTCTTGTTTTTTTTTTATTAATCACAACACTTCAGGGGTATTTTCTACTTTCATGGGTTTCTTAGTTTAGATATTAGGGTATCCTCCATGGTGTGTGTTCCATATGACTGCTAATATTGTCAGATAGAATAAAGATGAAGCTTGTGTGTTGTGTGTGAAATGCCCTTGAAAGCCTGCAGGAGGGCAAACTAATGCAAGTCTAATTCATGTTCAACAGTGGGTTTTTTTTTAAATGTTGACTTAAATTTATATGGTTAAATATCTGTTTTATTGCAGGGAATTTCCCCAGCAAGGACACATGAGGCAGGAATAAATCTCTGGAGTTTAATGATGCTGCTCGGTAAAGGAGCTGCAAGTATTTTGTGAATATTAGATGTGGAGTCATGCTGTTCTGTATGCCTTGGTGAAGGTCATGGACTCACAGATGGTTGCATTAGGTGCCTTAGTTGTTCTTCTGTTTTGTGTTGGGGGCTTTTTAAGAGCAGTGTTTGCGAAACGCCGTGGCGGTATGATTGATTTTATAGTTTTCGATAACGCTGCACGGTAAATTGATAAGAGGACCCACCTCCATCTTCTTCATGTCTACAACAGTTTGGCCATCTTTCCAGTGTTCTGTAAAGCATCTGTGAAGTCATTGTTAAAGGGGATGCTCCAAAGCTGTTTATGGCTGCCTACCTAACGATAAAATGCAACCACAACTGTCCCATTACTTACAGTCCGTCCAGATATATCGCCCTGAAATGGAATGGACTGGCGTGCTCCAGCTTCCTGGTTTAACAAAAGACTACAAATGGGCGGGGCTTAAGCAGGCTGTAACTCAAAAGCGGAGCGGGGCAGGGTCCCATTTTAGCTTATATTTATCTAAGATGGTCTTGAACATGTTTCCTTCGCCACCAGTAACGTTAGCTGTTAGCTGATTTAAAGTCCAGTTGCTTTCAAGACTATACTAACAGGGGATTTTGTGACTTTTGGTCGTCTGTTTGGGAAAATGTAATCGCTAACATGAAGCTAGCAAAAATGATAGTAGCCTAATTAGCGACACCTACTCATTTCACTTCTTCTCCCGGTCTTGCGGATCTGTTTCTCGGGCGCCAGCTGGTTTTGAAGATCAGGGAAAACAGAAAAAAAAAAGTCTTCAAAGCCTCCCCAATATAAGTGGGCTTGAAAACCAGGACGTGTAGTTATGCAAACTCGTCCCTCTTCATCCACTCCTTGAACCACCGATGAAAGAAAAAAAAGTGTGCCCGGTCCCATTCATTCTCCAGCAGGAGCCAGATCTGCCGACTCATGTCTTTACTTACCTCCTCCGCAGTGTATTTGGGCTCAAAGCGGCAGTGTTCAACATCCAACTTAATTAAAATCCGGTGCTATTCTCTCCAGAACAGTTCTCACTGAGGGAGTATAGCTTAAACGAAGACATTTCTCTTGTTTCCTTCAGCGGTGCGTGTCTGATCACTGTCAACACTTTTAGACACCTTGGCATGCCAGCCTCCATAATGATGACTCGTTTCCTGACTGATTTCATCAACACTGACGTATTTCACAGAAGTCAACCCACTCCAGCGGAGGATCGATGTTTCGATTGAGGTTTAAGCAGCAATGGCAGACAAGAATGCATGACATCAGCTGATGTTGGTCAATGCTGTGTAGTTGCACAACATATATTTGCGTTATTTGATGTCATCGTGTGGAGTGTGGGGAGGTGTGTCGAAGGGGTCTGGCTAGGAGAGCTTGGTCTGCCGCGTCCGGTAGACCAAGGGACCACGGCCCTGCCTGGAGCTGGGCCCGAGGAGACACTGAGGGTGGTCTGACAGGACGCAGAAGCGGGGCAGGCTAAGCTAACTGCTAGCCCATGCAGACTGGCAGTTCCGACAGTCGTCCTGGCGTTCGCTCTGTTGGACAGTGATTTTTTTTTAATTATTTTATTTTTTAATATGTTGGATATATGTGTTTTGTAGTTTGGATATGCGTTTTTGTCCTTCTGTTGCACCGCTGTGGGCTGGGGGGGGGGGTCGATATGTCATTTCATTTCATGTGCGCAGGTGCATTGATTTATTACAGGACTCCGGCTGACAGTGGTACATCCCTTGAATTGATTTACATTACCACGTTGAACACTAAGCAGTGGAGTCATGGAAATGTATAATTTTCTGGTGATTTGAATTTGATATACTTTATTAATCACCCAAGAGGGAAGATCTCCTTTAGCTCTCTCATTGGGCTACAGGGTCAGCCAGTTTAGTGTGGTTCCCTTGAAGCAAAGAAGGAATTAATCATCTCGCTCCAGGACCCTTCGACAGGCATGGCTGCACCCAGCATCGAACCCGGGCCCATTCGGGCGACAGGGGTGGCCTCATTGCTGGCGGGGTAATCCAAGATTCAAGATTCTTTATTTGTTTATAATGAGACGTAACAAATAAAGAATATTGAATCTTGAACTCTGACTCTTGGATTACCCCGCCAGCAACGAGGCCATCCCTGTCGCCCGGTGGTCACCCCCTGATTGTGCCCTAACAGGATTGCAAGAACCATTTTAACCAGATTTCCAGTGCTTGGCTGCATTAAATACCCCAAGTGTTCCTGTGTGAATAATAATGCTTGTCAAACGCTGTTTGAAACCAAGGGATTATTATTTCTGTTTTCGTGTGATCCCAAAGCGACGTAGTAATTTCTTACCATACGAGCAAGGGTGAATCAGACTGGCTTAACTAAACGGCGAGCACAGTGCACGTGACACGGGGCACAGCTCTACCACAAAAGGAGGCAACCGGTGGGATTGACTGTTTTGCATTAATTGGTTTTCCCATTCGACATCTATAAGGACTCATCTCTACACAGACGCTTGTTCGGGTGAAAGAATTTATAACTCCCTTTATGGGCAGCGTGTCGTGTTCTTTGGTTGCTAAACTGAACATTTCTCATCATCAGTTTATTCCTGTTTTTTGGAGCAAAACTACCACATTTTTCAGATGCTTGGGGCCATTCCTATGCTTCAGTATATCCATGTGAGCCTATCAGTTCTGCAGGGTGAAGCGTGGGTCATATGTAAATTCCTGGTTTTCACAGTCATACATTGCACACATATCCTTCCGGCATGGGGAAAAGTATGAAAAAAAGCGACGGTTAACCGGGACCTTTACCTCACATCAGACAAACGACTTCCCGATGAGCAATAAGTCTTAACTGGGAGTAGGCCGTATTCCCGTTTGCAGTGTCCAGCATCTGCAGTATAGCAGAACAAGGTCGTGATGGCGGTGTATGTTCCACTTTAGTGTTTTGATGATTAAAACTAGACTGAGGCAATGCATTAAATTGAAATGGTCGATAAGCACAGACAATGCCAGAGGATTGAAGAGAGATTGCGGTTAAGCCTGCAGTAAGACCCTCTTGGTAAAACTGGGGATGTGATTTAATTGCGATGCATCCTGTTTGTACTCTCTTGAGGGGGCAACATCCCTGCAAATCTAAGCCATAAGCCTTTTCTTTTTGTCAATATTCTGCTTTGTGAAAAGGAGGTCATTAGATACTTGGTTTAGATAAAAACGACTTGGGCGAACACATCATCGGAGTGATCTATGACTCTGTGGTAATGGGGTAGGAAGTTAGTCACCTACTGGATGGAAAACCCAGAGCGGAAGGAGCTCACTGCTATCCGATCACCTCATCCACCATCCTTTTAAGCCCAACACACACACACACACACACACACACACACACGGGCAGACTTATCTTCACACAAATGCACACTTGCACACATACACACTCCAGCAGACTGAAACAATTAAAGTGGACTGGGAGTGAGCTGGATCATTACGTATGGTATAGAACAGCCCGGTACGGAGTGCAACCGTTTTCACTGCTCTTTCTGTTTGATGCACAGCACACTTCATCATCAGTCGGCTCATATCTGTGTGAGAGGGGCCGGGGTTTACATCATACAGGTCTCATATATGTGAAGTGGCTGCGGGACCAGATTGCGGGAAATCTGACGAGCACGGTAACCGAAGCCTCTTCTAGGCCGCAATCAACGCTGCAGCCCACGCAGTGGACGGGGCTGAGACAGACAAACACACCAGTCTGTTAGCTCCTAATCACAAAACATCCATACAGTGGGCTGGAGCCTAGCTAGTTCGGCAGCTGGGAGAGTCTCAAGATTAAACAGGAAGATCTTTCTCTTGATCAGACCCTTGGCCTGTTCTCCCTATAGCACCCCTGCACCTGCTAGTCACAGCCCCAGATGTACTCTCCTTTCCTCCCTCTGTGTGTGTGTGTGTGTGTGTGTGTGTGTGTGTGTGTGTGTGTGTGTGTGTGTGTGTCCTTCTCACAGCTTTCCCCGACTGCTCCCCCCCCAAACAAACACACCGGCTTTTGATTATCAGCAGCAACCCAGAATTCATGCAAGTGCCTCCATCATAATTTAATCTTTCTTTCTTGCGCTCAATGACTCTCACAAGCTCCGATGTGCTGTCACGTACACTCGTTCTCTCTTTGACTCTCTGTCTGTTTCACACAGACACAGACACAGACACACACACACACACACACACAAAGCAATTGTAATATTGTCTTCTGCTATTTTCCCCTCGCCATTGATTATAAATATAGGAACTCAGACGGTCTCCCTTATTTTCTCAGGGTATCGATATGAAATCTGAGCAAAGTAATAATTTTGCTCTGACAGACGTTGCAAATAAATGTGGGGAATACTGGATGAAATATTAGCAAGATACAGAGAATTGATTCCTAAAAGTAAATCACGCGGGCGTCCGGGTAGCGTAGCGGTCTATTCCGTTGCCTACCAACACGGAGATCGCCGGTTCGAATCCCCGTGTTGCCTCCGGCTCAGTCGGGCGTCCCTGCAGACACAATTGGCTGTGTCTGCGGGTGGGCGGTCGGCTGTGGGTATGTGTCCTGGTCGCTGCACTAGCGCCTCCTATGGTCAATCGGGGCGCCTGTTCAGAGGGGAGGGGGAGCTGGGGGGGTAGTGTGATCATCTCACGCGCTACGTCCTGCTGGTGAAACTCCTTATTGCCAGGTGAAAAGAAGCGGCTGGCAACTCCACATGTATCGGAGGAGGCATGTGGTAGTCTGCAGCCCTCCCCGGATGGGCAGAGGGGGTGGAGCAGCGACCGGGATGGCTCAGAAGAGTGGGGCAATTGGCCGGATACAATTGGGGAGAAAAGGGGGGGGGTAGTAAATCACGCTCCTAAAACAAACTTGGAGAAAGTAAAGGAAAATGTACCGTTTTGTTGTTGTAAGGTATCAGAGTTGCGACAGAGGCTGTTATAACAGGTCAATACAGGGTGATAACCGATGTGGGAAACCCAGAAATAGTCCCTGTGGCCTGCTCAGCAGGGTGTGAGGGGGTCCTGGAAGAAGTTTCATTCTGTCCTCATCTTGCCTGTCAGTCTAGCTGAGCATCCATTATTAGCAATGCCCACAGGAAAAAAAAAGGGAAGAAAGAAAAAAATAGGGGGGGGGGGAGATGTAGGCTACTCCAAAGCAAACCATGTAAACTGCCCAAACACTTTTTGTGTCTGAAAATTGTTAAATTTTTCATCAACTATTTCTCGGCTCTCTCTCCTTGGCAGCGTATCGTCAATAATTAATGCGTGATGGTCTCTGCACTGTTTATCCCCCATCTCTCACTGTTCAACATTACAGCTTCAATGTGGGTGAGAACGGGACGGCCGGGGCCGATCCGTAGTGGTCCAGTTTCCAGCTCTGATCCACCAACGCCCCAGTTCCTCCTCTAAACTGTTCTGAGAGAGACAGAGTGAAACAAGACTGACAGAAAGCGAGAGACAGAGAAAGAGACAGACAGACAGACCGACGGAGAGAGAAAGAGAGACAGAGACCGACCGACCGACAGCCAGACAGCCAGACAGACCGACAGAGAGAGACTGACAGACTTGACTTTTTTTTAAAAAAAACTTTAATACATTGTCACACGTTTACAGCAGCTTTGAAACAAAGACTCACAGAAATAACAACATCTGAAAAAGTCACTAAAATTAATTCATCCTTCATCACTCAACAAATGACGTCATTATAACACCACTGATTTACAAACACAACCATGCTATTCACTAACTTATGACATTTAAAATCAATTAAAACTCTGGCTTTAGACAGAGAGACCAACAGAGAGGGAGAGAGAGGAAGACCGTCAGACAGAGACAGACAGACAGAGACAGAAAGACATAGACAGACAGACAGACAGACAGAGACAGACAGACAGACAGACAGACAGACAGACAGACAGACAGACAGACAGACAGACAGACAGATAGATAGATAGATAGATAGATAGATAGATAGATAGATAGATAGATAGATAGATAGATAGATAGATAGATAGACAGAGAAAGAGAGACCGACAGAGAGAGAGATAGACAGATGGACAGAGACAGACAGACAGAGAAAGAGAGAGACAGAGACAGAGAGAAGGAGACGACAGAGAGTTTTTTAAATGTAACTTTTTTTTTTTAAATATAATCATATTCAAAACACAAGCAAACAAATAGATACTTAAAAATAAATAAATCACATCAATTCCAGAAAAAAAGCAAGTTGGTGGTCTTTTACCAAGCACAACACGTCCCCACAGGCCCAGATAACGCTGAAGTGCTGGGTGTCTTTCATTTCTCGGTAATAATTAAAACCGACCATCAGCCTGGCTTTCACCAGTCTGGTAAACAGCAGCTTTACTCCAACGTCTGCTGAGATGTTGAGCATCCTCTTTCTGCTTACATAAACAGCTGTTTTTGCTTGTCCCAAGATCAAGTTCATTAGTTGACATTTTTATTCTACAGTTTGTTTCTATTTAAACCCCAGGATGAGCATGTGCTTGGAGCAAACCTCCCCTACCTTGCTGAATAAACTCCCCAACAACACGAACAGTGGCACCAGGCGCACAAAAAAGACATTTATCACTCACACCCTGACTAATAACGGAAAGGAAAGCATTAACTGCTACTACCCCATGTACAATTCTCCACTGTAAGTCAGCAACCTTCTTTGTTAATGGTGGTTTGTATAAACCCCTCCAAGCAGGGGCGCAACGAGGGGGGTGCAGAGGGTGCAAATGCACACAGGCATCGCATCAGCGGGGGCGCCAAAACACCGTACGCAAATAAATAAATAAATATATAATTAAAAGATTTACCATGTAACCATATATTCTAATCCAGAATTCTCATCTAAGTAATAATATTTAGAAATATTAAACTTTAAAAAAAAACCAAATAGGCCTATAATCAGAAATTGTTTACTGTACACTGTACTTTTGGCGCCCCCGCCGATGCGGCGCCTGTGTGCATTGCACCCTCTGCACCCCCCCCCCCGTTGCGCCCCTGCCTCCAAGCAGGTCTGACATCAACTCCTAAGCCCAAATGACTTCGCCACGGTGTGTCAACACGATTGTTTAGTTTACTCTTGTTTAGACACTTAACCCTCATTCCAGAAAGCAATTTGCCTTTTACCTCTTTCAAATGTAGAAAAGTGCTTCTTTTCTCTTCTGAAAAAGAGCCTGAACGGTCATCAAAACTGGGGCGAATACTTAAACAAAGAAAAGGATCATCTGTATGAGGCGCGATCAAGCCATTGCTGTATTCATGTAACAGGAGGGACTCGTGTCCCGTCAGACAGCGCCTCCAGTGCCAGTGGTCAAGCAGCTTGTTGATGATCCTCAAAGATCGCACTCCCACACCAGCCGCTAGAGCAGCTGCATCGCCCAAGTCAGGTCCAGCAGTGTTCGCCACCGATTCAAGGGTTAGAAACCCTGCTCGGCAAAACACTTCTGTGACTGCTGATCCTGCCCAGCAGGGGGTGTCCAGACGTCCTCCACGCACCGCAGGCTCCCTCAACAACCAGTATAGGGAGTCACTGTGCATTGTCCTCTCTTTCACCACCATCTTCCACACTGTGAAGACTCCGCGGTAGAAAGGTGGCGGGGTTTGGAACTTCAGAGTCTTTAGATCCATGAGGAACAGTGAGTCGTGCAGTCCCAGACCACCAAACTTATGCAAAACGGTGCGTGCCAGTGCTCTCCACACCAAGTCTTTTGGGCCATAAAGCAGTCTCCGGATAAACTGAAGGCAGAACGCAGCGCCTCTACTGGCCAAATGTATAAGTCCTTGTCCTCCCTCCTCCTTTGGGATAAAAAGAACAGCCTGGGTAATCCAATGCAATTTATCCCCAAAAATATAAAAATGAAAAATCAACTAAAACAGCTTGAATTCGTGAAAGCAAATTTGAAGGGATATCAACACAAACTAATCTGTGCCATAATGAAGAGGACACTAGGTTGTTGATTACAAGTGTCCTCCCTCTCTCTGTAAGACCTGCTTGGCAAGAGCCATTTCAATTTTCTAAGCCAGCCTTCTATTTTTTCTAAAACATTCTCCCAGTTCTTTTCTAACACAGATTATTTACCTAAAAATACTCCCAAGTACTTTATCCCTCCTTTTTTCCGAAGTTAGCCCTCCTGGTAGAACTAAATTGTCTAGTGGCCTTTTCCCAGCCATCACAACTTCACTTTTCTCCAGTTCACCTTAGCAGACGAAATGTTATCAAAAAGATGTACAGTCCCCGCCAAGATATCGATATTGCTCTGTTTATTAATCATTACCATAACATCATCTGCGTATGCTGACATTTTTACAGCTGAAGTACAACCTGGGAAAAAAATACCTGAGAGTTTGTTTCTGAGTTTGTGAAGAAAAGGCTCGACGGAAAGGGAGTACAGCATCCCAGAAAGTGAGCATCCTTAACGTACTCCCCTCTGTACAATAAAAGGTTCAGCCAAACCACCATTAATTTTTAGCATACTCACAATATCACGGTTCAGTACCTGGATCTTGGCTATGAAACCTGGGCTGAACCCAAAAGCATTTAGCGTCTGCCACAGATACTTGTGTTCAACCCGGTCAAAAACCTTGCCCTGGTCTATGGAAATTAGACCAGTATCTATACCCAATGAGCCAGAGATTTCCAAAACATGCCCAATTAGGATGATATTATCACTTATTCACCTGCCAGGCACACAGTAAGTCTGGTCTACGTGAATGGCCTTACTCATCACCTCTCTAAGTCTAGAGGCTAAAACTTTAGAGAGGATTTTATAGGTCCCACACAGCAGAGATACAGGTCTCCAGTTCCGCAGGTCTTGTAGATCTCCCTTTTTCGGCAGCAAAGTGATAACTGCCCTTCTACAGCTCAGTTGTAGTTGTTCTTTTCACAAACTGTCCTGAAGCACCTCTAGCAGATCTTTACCAATCACGGACCAAAAAGACTTATAAAACTACACGGGCAGTCCATCAATGCTGGGTGCTTTTCCATTGCCCAGGCTCATGAGAGCAGTGTACAGTTCATTCAGAGACAGTTCTGCATCCAACACCGCATTGGTATCAGCGTCCACCTGAGGTAGCCCAGCATAAAAAGAACTAGCCAACTCTGAATCCTCCACATATTAACTTTTAAAGAGTTCATCGTAGAAGGACGTGGCATATCTGTGGATCTCAGGGGTTCCCATTATCATGGTTCCATCTTCAGAGCGTAATGAATGAATGATTTTCTTCTGACCATTTCTTAGCTCTAAAAAAACTGTGATGGGGCATCCATTTGAGACACATTCATGAAACGTGAGCGGACCAGAGCCCCCTGTGCTGCAGTGCCCAACAGGTTGGCTAAGGCGGCCTTTTTTAAGGGCTTCAACATGCCCCTGATTTCCTATAGAATCCACTAAACTCTAATTCTACTAATCTCCAGTTCTTTAAGAGACCTGGTAATGTGTTTAGTGACATTGCGAGTACACTGCTGACATAATTGTTTTATTTTGCTCTTTCCTATATCCCACCATTGCTGTACTGAAAAAGTAGATTTGCTTTTTCTATGTAAAGCCCATAGAAATTCAAAAGCCTCTCTGAAAGCCCTATCATGTAAAAGACGAGTATTAAAATGCCAATATTCACTCTGTACCTTAACATTGTGAATGAGAAAGGAGCACTGAACAAGACAATGGTCAGAAAAACCAACAGGAGTTATTTGACATGATTTAAAGATACCAAAATTATGTTTAAAACAATAAAAACGATCAAGTCTGGCCAAAGATAAAGTGTCCTTGGAGTGACTCCAGGGGTACTGCCTGTCATTCCTGTTAAAACCTCTCCAGACATATTTTAGACCATGGGTTTCAGTCAACTGCTTAAGTTTGGCAAATGAAGCGGAGTGAGGTTCTAGATGGTTCCTGTCTAGTTTGGCATTTTCTGTACAATTAAAATCCCATTCAAGAAACAGAAAAGACATCAGTACAAACCAAACCAAGTATAGTCAAAGACCCTATTTTCAAATTAACCACGAAAAGGAAAGAAGTTGTCTCTACAACAAGAAAAAAACATACAAACAATATGTGGAGAATCAACTTTTGTCTTAATCATCATCAATTAGTTGTGCTTTGACTTTTGTCATAATTTTCTTAAGCCGGTAAATCTCTTGGTCACTAAAAGCCCCCCTTCCTTCCTCAGCCGTGCCACAGACCTGACAAAAGATCTTAAATCGGGGGGGGGGTCGGTTTTAACTGCCCTTTGCCCTTTAATTTCAGTTATTTTTTATTTTATCAAGGGGATCAAACATGGTTTCATCCTCTTGTGATGGTGTCCACCCACATTCCCCATCAGAAGAATCATCCAACACTTTCTCAGCCTTGGCACCACCCTCTTCTTTGTCAGGCATTTTCCTTTTACTCTATTTAATTGTTAGACCATTCTCCTCCGTACATATGTTTTCATCTATCAGTTCATCGTGGACCACACATTCCAAACTCTGACTGCAGCTTTCTTTCTTTTTTTAATCTTTGTTACATTTCTTTTCCTCTGTCAGCTTGCGTTTTTCTGATTTCTCTCTGGTCTGGGCATATCGACTTCATTTCTACTCTTGGCTTGGTCCTGTTTCTCAGTCTGCTCCCTGCCCTGCATGTCTGCCTTGGTCTCCTGCACACCGGATGAGTCAGACTCGGCTGCAGGCTGCAGTGCTTCAGGCGGAATCGAGCTGGTCTGCCCTCCGGCCTCAGGCCAAGACCGAACCACATGTCCTTCTGCCCCGCAACCGAGGCATTTCATCGTCTCGGAGGTGGCAAACACATTGCAACTAAACCCGTCCATTTTGAAAGTGAAAGTCAAGTTTAAATCACCCGTGCTGTCCTTGAGGACCACAAAGACCCGTCTTCTGTGACACACAATGTGTCTTAGCTTTGGCGACTTGGACCCCAGCAGAACCAATTCAATGGGGGACACTAGCTGCCTGAAACCTGACAGTTCCATGGCCAACACTACTGCTGACAACCACACTACCAAACTAATCCCAAAACTTACCCACCACCGCCTAATAACAACCAACTAAACACGCAAATAAGCACAGAACTGACGGATAAAGAGAAAGCATAGACATTTCACTCATGCCAAAGAAAAAAACACTGTCACTCCTTACTCACTCGCACTTCCGCTTTAGAGAGAGAGAGAGAGATTGAGCGAGAGAGAGCGAGAGAGAGAGAGGTGATGACACCTACATTTTTAATATGTGATGTAATGTTTTAATCTTCTGCAAACTGCTTTAGCAACAACATGTTTTTTGTTCATGCCAATAAAGCTATTTGAATTTGATTTGAGAGCGAGAGAGACAGACAGACAGACAGACAGACAGACAACAGAGAGAGAGAGAGATGACAGAGAGAGAGAGACGACAGAGATACAAACAGACAGAGGTCACAGAGACAGGGAGAGACAGACAGAGAGACGACAGAGATTGAGAGGGAGACAGAGACAACAGAGAGAGAGAGAGACTGACAGACAGACAGACAGACAACAGAGAGAGAGACAGAGAGAGACAGAGAGACCTTTGACCTTTAACCAAGCCTTAATGTTTCAATTCTTCGTCACATCAAGAAAACATTAACACAAATATTAATATACATAGTGGAAAAACACAACAATTGCCATACACGGTAAAAACAAAAGGATACAGACCTTCCCCTATTTTTCCTTTTTTCAGAAATTAAGAAGAAGCACTTGGTCTTCCACTGTGCACAGCACATCTCCATGTCCCCACATAGAAATAAATCCTTCCAAGTTTGAACTGAGTTTGAAAAGCATGAACTCAATTTTCAGCCGAGCAGCCACTAGACCCCTGAACGTGAGCATGGCGTCTGTGGACCCTGTGCCTTTAATTTTGTTCCGTCTGCTAAGCCAAATGCTCATTTTCGCCTGACCTATCAAAAAATTAACCAAGATGACACGTCTGCACTGGGCTGCCGTGTACCTCTGACCAAAGACAAACAGGCTATCTACAAGAACCTCTCCTAAACCTCTGAGCCACTGACGCAGTACAGAGAAAAGAGGGCCCAACCTGGGAGATCTGAGCCATAAGTGCTGTAGGGTTTCCTCATCATTACAGAAAGAGCAGTGACTCCCTGCCTTAGGATCAATGTGTGCCACATGTCTGTTCATAGCCACAGCCCCATGTACCACCCTCCACTGTAGATCCGCAGTGCGTTTCTCTATGGGGGGGCTTTGTACAGGGACCTCCAGCTGCCCCTGGGGGATGAGCCTGGTACCAACACACGCAACGACCTCGACTCCTGCACGCCAGCTAGTGATGTTCTGTTCAGAACCTTTACAGCGACTGCGTACAAGGCCTTCTGTGATGTACTTAAGAAGTCATGTAGTTCTGGTGTTTTGAAGGATAGAATGTCCCCCTTCACTTCTTCCTGCTCCTCTGCTGCACGGACTGACAAAGATGGAAAAACAGGCCGCATAGCTGGCTGATCCTCTCCACACTCCAGTCCTAGTGCCTCTCTGAAGAAGCCAAGAAGTGCACTGATCACTTCCCCCAACAACCTCTCCATCAAACGAAGAGATTTAAAGCCAGTCTCTTGGCTCAAAGTGCGAGCCGTCTTCCACTGTCCTCCTGATCTGAGATTCACTAACTTCGTAAGTCCAGCTCTTATGAGGGATCTCTGTACACTTACAGAGCTGAGCATCCTGCAGCGTGTCAGTGGGTTATGGAACAGTGGTTCCTCCCCTACACTGCCATAGAGCTGGGATTAGTCTCTGTTGGTGCGTAAGACCATTCCCCAAGCAGATTGATAGAAGGGTGTTGTCGTGAAATCCATGCCAGCTAGGTCCAGAAGGAACAAGTGCTTGTCATAGTTCAGGTTCATAACCCTCCGAAGCAACACAGATGCTGTTTCACTCCAAAGTCGCTGGTCATGGTATAAAAGGTGCTGCACAGTTTGAAGGCGAAAAGCCATGATACGACTATTGAGGTCAACAGGCCCTGGCCTCCTTTTAAGCACTGGTAGGAACAGTACAGCAGACTTTGTCCAGTGAAAGCCTCCCCAGAAGAAGTTCACCAGCGTCTTCTGTACTTCCCATATGAGCATGTCCGGAGGTTCTACAACTGTAACTCAGGTGCCAGAACATCGAGGCAATCAAGTTGTTAACAATCAAGACTCTCCCCCTATAGGACAACTGAGGCTGGATCCAAGTCCATTTAGACAATCAGGCACTGACCTTTTCAATTAAACCCTCCCAGTTTTTGCTCCGGAAGCGGTCACTGCCCAGAAAGACACATGCCTTTTATCCCTTTTGTATTCCACTGCAGCCCTGCTGGTAATGTCGGCTTTTCTCTATTGTTCCACTCCCCCAGCAAGAGACCCTCAGATTTTGACCAATTGACTTTTGCAGAGGAAGTTTGTTCGTTTAAAGCCAATTTCTGCTAGAGAAATTGTACATCGTTTTGAATTGTTATGAAAACCATGACATCGTCAGCGTATGCTGATAAGCTAACTGCAGTGGTGATGTTCCCTGAAAAGGTTAGTCCTGGGAGCCCCTGCCAGAGCTGAAATAAAAGTGGTTCAATGGCCAGGGAGTACAGCATTCCAGATAAGGGACAACCCTGTCTTATACCTCTCTTAACAGAGACAGGTCGGCTGAGTCCACCTCCTACCTTCAACAGAACACTGGCTCTGGAATACAACAACTTGATCCAGTTAATAAATGTATCCCCAAAACCTTGAAGTGTTTTGAACAGATAGCAATGATCAATCCTGTCAAAAGCCTTCTCTTGATCTAAGGAAAGCAGGCCAACATCCAGCTCCTGGAGCTTAGATATGGCAATAATGTCCCGTATCAAAAAAAGATTATCCTTAATTTGTACGGTCAAGAACACAGTACGTCTGGCTGTAATGTACAACCGTATCCATACACTGTTTGAGTCTATTTGAAAGACATTCTGCAATATCTTATAATCAATACATAACAATGAAACTGGCCTCCAGTTTTTCAGTAGGCCAAGATCTCCCTTTTTTTGGTATCAGTGTCAGGACAGCCCTTCTACAACTCAAAGGTAGAGTTCCAGAGTTCAAACATTCTTTAAAAACATCGTGTAAGTCTCGTCCAATTAGAGTCCAAAACGTCTTGTAGAACTCTGAAGGAAGTCCATCAACTGCAGAGGTTTTGCCACAGCTGAGCTGTTGAACCGCCGCAGACATCTCGTCAAAGGAGATGGGGGACTCCAGTGAAGTCACCTGTGTTTCACCCAGCTGAGGCAGTCCCTCCAGTATCTCTCCCACACAGTCAGAGTCACAGGTCTCCGCACTGAACAGGCTGCTGTAAAAGTCTATGGCCAACTTCCTCATCTCTGATGGATCAGTTGTTATTGCCCCACTGGGAAGTTTGAGATGCATCATCACATTGTTCTTTCTAATTTTTCTCTCGAGTTTAAAGAAAAAAGAAGTTGGAGCATCTATGTCTTTGATGGTGGCAATTCGGTTTCTGATTAAAGCACCCTTTGCTCTCTCATGTAGGAACCTACCTAAAGCCTTCCTCCTACTTTCCCAAGTGCTGCTGTTGCTATCGTGTCCAATAATTACTTCGTTTTCTAATATCCTAATTTCTCTCTCTAATTCATCAAGACAGATTTTCTCCACACCGAGAGTGTGTTGTTTGTATTGCTAACATTAAATCCTAATTTGTGTTTTTCCTACCTCCCACCATCAAGCTAAGCCCTCAAAATCTTTCTTCCTCAGCCTCCAATGACTCCAGAAGTCAGAGAAGAACTGACAGAAGGCTTTATCATGCGTTAGCTGCACATCGAAGTGCCAGTAGGAACAGTGTCTAAATTGAACTTGTAAGGAAAAATCTGTCACTACTAAATGGTGATCTGAAAATCCCACGGGGATTGCTGTATGTTTGATTGAGGTAAATCCTGTCCAACCTGGCTGCCCTCACACTACCCTCGGCAGCTTTTACCCATGTGTATTGCCTAGCTGTTGGATTAAGTGTTCTCCAAACATCCGTAAAGTCGTTTTCTGCGACCACAGTGGACAGAAAAGAAGCTGACAGTGGATGGGGCTCTTCTGAGTTTCTGTCAACTGTAGGGTGTGTAGCGCAATTCCAGTCTCCTCCCACCACTATGATTGAGCCACTATTAAATTGTTTAAGTTTATCCCTCAGTTTAATGAACAATCTCAAGCGATCAGTGCCTGTATTATAAGCATAGGCATTTATAAACACAAAAGGTATTCTTCGGATTGTTGCCTGAACTACTTGGCTTCTGCCCTGCTCCACTTCACATGTCAAAGCATTTGTTAAAAGGAGGCGCTGCGAGAAAAGAACAGCTACACCTGCACTAAAGTTGGTACCATGGCTAAAAAACAAAAACAAAAAACTGGCCTGCCCAACTCATTCCCCACTCTATCTCGTTGTCTACAGAGCTGTGTGTTTCCTGTAGGAAGAGCACATCTACGTATGTTCTTAGGTCTACTCAGCTCAGCTACCACACCTCGCTTAACTCTATCCTGTCCTCCATTGATATTTAGACTCCCTACTCGCAAACTGTCCATTAAAAGAAGAGAGAAAAGGAAGGATGAGACAGTGAAACCTTTCCAAGAGAGAAAAAAACACCTTTTTGTGTATCACCTATATTTTAATTTCGTACATTTAAAGGAACCTTTCCTCGCCTTTCTTTCATGAGTTTCGTCAGAATCTTCTTTAGACGAAACCTCTTCAGTTTACTGAGCTCTTCTTATCCAGCCGTTTTTCTAATCTTCATAACAGAGTTAACAAACCTGTCCAAATCTGAGAAGAAATATGATACTTCCACAGACTGTCTGCCATTGGTTTCGTCAAGGAAATCATTAATCTCCTTCAATGAGTATGGCTGCTGATTACCTTGTGACACAATATCAGTAAACTGAGATAGGCTATCATCCTCTAACATGTCCTCATCTTAATTTCCAGCGTTTTCAGTGTGACTCACCTGCAGGGACCTGACTCTCAGCCTCAGCTGAGTGACTGTCTCTCGCTGGTTCTGTCTGTCCTCCGTCTCTGCATACATCCACATCCTGTGCTTCAGTACCACTCAGATTACTGTCATTTACAGTGTTGCTTTCCTGCTCAGTTGTTACATTTCCCTCCATACCAGGTTGCGGATCACCGGTTGCGGTATCTCCCGCCGCCTGCTGCGCTGTTTGCGGGCTACCGCCCTCAGCGGCGCCACCTGGCCATGGCTCGCCTGAACTGCTGCCCGTTGTGGGCTCCCTGTGCGGGCAGGATGAACGTTTGTGGCCGACATCGCCGCACTCAAAGCATTTCATGCTGCCAGAACTTGCATGCAAAGTGAAGAAGCTGTGTTCGTATTTGACTTTAAATGACACTTGTAGATGTTCTGAGGGATCGTTTAAATACATGAAGGCCTGTCTCTGCAGGGAGTTAGCATGCTGCAGTCTAGCGTCGTCACAACCCAGACGAACTGTTCTGAACCCGCTAGCAAACTTTCCGAAATGACTCAGTTCTCTTTCAATGAGCTCGTTCGGGATAAACAGAAGTACGCCTGACACGGTAACACGTGTCGACGGCACAAACAATGGCGAGACGGCTACAAACAGATCGTCCAGCACCAGGCCTCTCTCAACCAACTGGTGGACTAAACGCTCCTCTCGGAGAAAAGCCACCACGGCTTTATTCATCCGAGAGCCGTAGGTGATGTTCTCATAACCGACCTGTTCTCCTGCAGCCGGGAGAACCTGTTCCACAGTGTACCGCGAGTCGACCACGACTCTAACCCCGTGTCTGATAGACAGGGGAGGCGAGCCCTCACCGGGGAGGGACGCCATACTGCACACCACCAAACGCCGACCAGCTACTCCAGTCACTTTCCAACAACCAGCAACGAAGTACAATTAAACTTCTCTCACCTTACCGTGTAGAGAAGAAAAGAAAGGTGAAAGCAGTAGAGAACAAGTGAATTAAGCCAAAAAACACGCTCAAGCTCATTCAACGCCCTCACTCACGCTGACGCACCCAACCTTCCCGCATGCAGTGCAGAGAGAGAGAGACAGACAGAGAGAGAGAGACAGACAGAGAGAGAGAGAGAGAGAGAGAGAGAGAGAGAGAGAGAGAGAGAGAGAGAGAGAGAGAGAGAGAGATGACAAAGAGAGGCAGATACTGAGAGTGAGAGAGACAAACAGAGATGGCAGAGAGAGACAGACAGACAGACAGACACAGAGAGAGAGACTGACAGAGAGATGACAATGAGAGGCAGACACAGAGAGAGACATACTGAGAGTGAGAGAGACAAACAGAGAGATGGCAGAGAGAGACAGACAGGCAGAGAGAGAGAGAGACTTTTTTGACCTTTAACCAAGTCTTTAATGAGCCAATTTTCCATTCACATTAAAATAACAATATTAACACGGATATTCATATACATAATGAAACACAACAATCCCCATATACAATAAAAACAAACAAATACAGACGGACAGACAGAGATACAGACAGACAGAGAGAGACAGACAGGGTTAGAGAGATAGATTTTTGATCCAGGTATTAAATGGACAGTAGCGATGCAGACATAAATCTTCTTTTCTTTTTCAAATCAGACTTACAATCTGGTCAACAAAGGCAGAGGGATTTTCAGCCACACAGCCAACAGCAAATCTATGTCTCAGTCAAATATCCCAGGCTTTAGCCTTCTTGGATTATTTTGTTAATTTTGATCTAGATGGAACATTCATGTATGCAAAAGAATATGATGAAAATATGAAAATAAGCTATTTGTAACTTTTATTGTGTGTGAAAAAGGCTTAACTGTACAGCCCTCTGAGTTTAGTTGTCAACAGACTCCTGCACAGTCATTTGTGTAGTTTGTTGACCAACTCTAATAAAGATACCGTCCCTGAGCATGTTCACCTCTCTACAGCTATCGTTTTACCATCTCCATACATTAAAGATACAGACACGCACGCACGCACGCACGCACGCACGCACACACACACACACCGAGAAAGTGAGAATGTAACCCGGTTTTAGTTGTGATTGGAGTTGAGATTTTGAAATAATTAATGTTCATTGAGCAATAAGCTTTGAATTCTTGTTATCTCTTGGTCAGATTTGACCAGAAACACCAAATAAGTCGTCACGCGGGGCCCTACCCCATCCAGCTCGTGACCCAGTGGTTCCAGTCTGATACTCCCTGGTCTGTGATGATGAGCTGCTCAGCAACTTGCCCCTGTGTTCCCAGTTATACGGTAATGTTGCTTATATGTCAGTCATGAAGTTGCTCAGTGCGCGCGCGTGTGTGTGGGAGGAGGGAGCTCTTTTGGCCGTCTGTAACAATGATCAAACACTTGAATGCTAATATACGCTTCAGTTCGACTTCAAAGCCCCCTTTTGGGTCACTTTATGGGGGTTCAAAGGTCATTCAAGGGGTGCCTAACCCTGGCAAAGCCCCTTATAATTCAGACCACACTGTAAACTGTGGGACTCTGGAGGCGACACACAACACGTATGGTCGACCATAACTCATGGTATTGATGGTGTTTGTGACGTTTGTGAATTCATAATAATAATAATTGTCAACATGATTCATTCTCAATGCATTTGGGGAGCGCTGGGGGTATTTTGGGGGTTACACATTGCATATTTTAAAATAGGATTAGGAATTCAGTTGGTTTAAAAGATGTGGACACGTGATGAAATGGGAACGTAGTGGTTACTATGGTAACTGTCTTTAATAGTGACGTGTGGAGGGGCTCTGGATGTAAAAACACACGAACCTTAATCATAACCATGAAATCAATCATATAACGGCCTCTTTTGTGGGTTAATAATCCTTAGAAAGTGGTGTTTATTTCCCTCCCCGCGATGAAAAGAGACGCTTATGCTCAAAACTGTGTGCCCCTTTTTCCACACCTGGGGCGCTTTGTGGGCTTGAGATTGTAAATTATGAAATATAACGATTCGGAATGAAGTTGGTTAAAAATGGGGAGTAACTACACAGTACGAGATGGGTTGCTATGGTTACTCATAACGAGTTTTATAGGGCTGCTCAAAAACAAAACAAGCACCGCAAGTAGACGGACCCCAGTGGTGATAATCCCGCCACTGATCGTAACAGCGACTTCTATGAATTGATCGTTCATAAGCAGATGCGTTTCTTTTCCACACCATGACATCCCCGGAATCCGTTCGCCGCTAACGCGCTCCACCGCTCCACACCGCCCCTCTCGCCTCGCTCTTCCCTCCTTCCAGCCGTCCGTGCGCGCGGCGCGGTGAGACGGAGCCGCCTCCGCTGCTCTTCGGGAGGGAGCGGAGAGGAGCGAAACGAAGCGACCGAGATGGCGAGCGTCAACATGGGGCCGAGGCTGCTGCTCGCCGCGCTGCTCGTCGCCGCCGAGGCGGCCGCCGTCCGCGGCTTGAACGGCGACGAGGACCAGAGCGTGGACACGGAGTGCAAGATGAAAAGCGTCACCGTGTCGGCGCTGCCGTTTCTGCGGGAAAACGACCTTAGCATCATGCACAGCCCGTCGGCCTCCGAGCCCAAGCTGCTGTTCTCCGTCAGGAACGATTTTCCCGGAGAGATTGTGGTGGTCGACGACCTGGAGAACACCGAGCTCCCTTATTTCGTGTTGGGTGAGTTGATGCGGTGCTTGGTTGCGTCCGCGGCCAGTTGGTCGCGGGCGTGATTTTAACGCGTTACTCGCTCATTTGGGATGTTGCCGTTACACCTGAGGCGTTACAGTGTGACAGTCTCTCCGACACTAGTTCAGGCCTGACTCAGTACTCAGCCCTTGTATTCACGATATAATTGGGGTTTTGTTTTTCAAAGGAGATTCATAATTCAGTGTACACCACCGCAGCTTAGTGCTCGGATAAGCCCCTTACTTGTAAACCAGCCTGGCGCCTTTTGATCACAGCAGCATCGCCTGCTATGTCACCAGTTAGCACACGTTATTGCAATAGAAGGCCGTGTAGCATCGGAATGCTAACAAAACAAAACTCCCTGCCAACTGCAGCCGTTGAGATTCAGCACATCTGGGGCTCTGTCACGAGGCTGCTTCCCCACATTTCATTCCCTCCCCCAGCTTTCACATGCAATTGGGCCCACTGACAACTTTTCAACAACCATAGTCTGCAACCGAGGCGCCATTTGACACTACCTGTCGCCCAGTGTGCAGCTGACAGTCTTTCGTCTCTGCAGACTGGGTGAGAAGTAGACTACTGTCACCCGAACTAAACGTTAAAAACTTTCTGCGTGACTTCCTCTCCAGACTGCTGGGTACTCCCTGAATCGTCCCTATCGTGTTTCTCTCCGATTCCTTAATATCATTTGGTGTCCAGGATAAACATAGTCATGTGTGTCCACGGTAGTTTCCTCCTCCTGGTGCATTTTAATATCAGAGCTTATCATGTGTAGGCCACGTGTGACTGAAAGGGAGGAACGTTTGCGTTTTTGGCTCTGCTGTCCGCTGTCCATGGTGCTGATTTCAAAGCTGAACCCGCCGCTGCGGTTTGAACACATGGCCTACCCTGTTTGATCAGACTCGGATCCAGGACCAGCCTTTATGGGCCCAGTATGATTTACAAATGCAAGATTATATTTTTTCTTCTTCTTCGGTTGTCACTTACTCTCAATGTACTTAACAAGCACAGACATCGTAACGTATTCCGATGCAAGTTTACCTGCAACAGTAGATTACAGCAGCATTCATTTGGGCCGCTGTGGTGTGAAGAATACACGAATCCCTTCGTGCAATGACACACGCTGCTTATTATGCTGCTCTCTTAGGACAAGTTTCATGCTTTGGAACTTTGGGTGGACAAGTTCACCCACTTTACCCACCTATTGCATAGGTTTGTTGCTGTTATCTCTCTCTCTCTCTCTCTCTCTCTCTCTCTCTCTCTCTCTCTCTCTCTCTCTCTCTCTCTCTCTCTCTCTCTCTCTCTCTCTCTCTCTCTCTCTCTCTCTCTATCTATCTATCTATCTAGATGTCCATTAGGGCTGGGCATTAATTCAATACTATTATTAATCACTACTATTGCACAGTTGTTGTATCGGCCTGAAATGTGGATATTGCCATATTGTGATACACAGTTTTGTTGTCTATAATGAGAATTGATTAACTATCTATCTTTTTGTCAGTCTAGCTGTCTCTCTGTTGATCAATTAATTCACCAAGCAGATAGATAGATAGATAGATAGATAGATAGATAGATAGATAGATAGATAGATAGATAGATAGATAGATAGATAGATAGATAGATAGATAGATAGATAGATAGATAGATAGATAGATAGATAGATAGATAGGGGCGGCATGGCCCAGAATATAGAGTGGGTCGTCTAGTAATCGGTTCATGGTTTGATCCCCGGCTCCTCCAGAGAGCGTGTCGAGATGCCCTTGAGCAAGACACTGGATCCTGAATGTGTGACATACACTGTAAAGCGCTTTGAGTGCTCAGTAGACTAGAAAATAGCTATATAAATGCAGTCCATTTACCATTTAAGATCGATAGATAGATAGATAGATAGATAGATAGATAGATAGATAGATAGATAGATAGATAGATAGATAGATAGATAGATAGATAGATAGATAGATAGATAGATAGATAGATAGATAGATAGATAGATAGTCTCATTTTCAGACAGGTAGGTTTGTACACGTCTATACTACATAGTAATATATCTGACTGCAGTGCACATGGTGTTACTTCAGGTTAAGCTGGAGCCTCCTAACAGCGATGTGGACGGCGCAGCTCTGAGCCGCCAGCAGAATCCATGGTTGGATCAGCAGGCCCCCAAACCGACAAGTATTGATGTCTGACCTTTTGTGAAGTTCTGTACAGGGAAACGTTCCCCAAAAAAGGGGGGAAATGTTTCACCGGTGTGAAGCAGCACCACAGATACATCGACTGCATTATTTTTGCAGAGCATTTCCCTCCCCGGTGTCCTTGCTACTTACTACTCCAGCCCAAAACCCGCCGTCGCTCTTTTAGAGGTTGCTGTGCAGTATGTGTAGGAGAGGGTACCTGAGGGTGGGTGGGGGTGGGTGGGGGTACGTTTAACTGCATGCCCCATGGCAGTGAATCAGTGATGCTCTACGGTGCGGCCCCCGATGTGTTTGGAAGACGTATTCTCTTGCAAGCCACCCCGAAATGGGAGCAACGCATTGGTAACCGGTTGTGTCGCCAAACTTTTTTTTCTTTGTGTCCCAGATAAGTTTTGATGTTCCACTTTGTGAAAAGCAAGGTAACTGTGAACAGTGCAGGGCTACGTGGGGTGTATTTAACAGACACAGGGGTGATGGGAACGCTTACGTGACGACTACGCCTGTTTAGTTGTCTGCAATGTTGCTGAGTCCCTATTGGCTGCCATGAGACCGCTGATGCTCTCTGCATCATTAGCATCCATGGGGCTAATTGGACAACAGTTAATTCTTTACGGGGAGGAGGCGAACAAGCAGAAGAAAGCACACAACAACTACAAAAAAACATCACGTAGGATCGGTGTTGCATATTAATTAGCTTAAATTCGTGCCTCACATGCGCTTCCCTGGGCGAGCGTTGTTGTTGGGGAAGGGGAAACTTTTAATGAAAATTCACACAGGGGACTTCAACACACTTACACAAACACTGTGCGAGTAACTTTTAATTAACTCATTTGTCGGTTTGTTTATCCATCTATTTTTATCCATTCAGCTATTTATTTTTTTATTACTAGGCTTTTTTTTTAAAAATGTATTATTATTGTTTGGACACACCTTTACAGCGAAAGAAGGGGCCGGTATGTGGTTATTATTCAGAATATTCCGTTTGTTGTGTCGTCATCAATTAAGAGCAATTTTCATTTAATTTTATGGTGCCATTGACAACAATAAAACAATTAGTTAAGGTGTTTAATTTGGGCTTCTCAGCGGTGTTATGGTGAGGGATATGACTGCTTCGCCGAGGTGTTGCCCACTGTGTTGTGTTGTTGTCGTCTTCGTCTTTGCCAACAAATAACAGACTAGTCACACTATGGTTGTTTTTGGTGTGCCTTACTGTTGTAGTGGATGCCTTGTTGTTTTAGTTGTTTCACAATGATAGCCCATTAATGTCTTCCTCTAAGGATTTTTCTTTTCTAACAATTGGGAGAACTTGTGTTGTGGGACGAGGGATTGGCATTCACCGGCTATGCTATGCTATGCTATGCAAGACTATGCTATGTTATGCTATGCAAGACTATGCTATGCTATGCAAGACTATGCTATGCTATGCTATGCAAGACTATGCTATCCTATGCAAGACTATGCTATGCTATGCAAGACTATGCTATGCAAGACTATGCTATGCTATGCAAGACTATGCTATGCTATGCTATGCTATGCAAGACTATGCTATGCTGTGCAAGACTATGCTATGTTATGCTATGCAAGACTATGCTATGTTATGCTATGCAAGACTATGCTATGCTATGCAAGACTATGCTATGCTATGCTACCAACCGCGTGTCTGCCAAGTCAGAACGGTGTGACGTAATGCAGGATAAATATTGAAGGCTAGCAGGCGCTACCCTTAAATTTCTGGACATTTCAATGTTTTCTGCACCTGCATGGAGACGTGGTGGGAGTTCCATAGACTCCATGCTGAAACTTACAGCCTCATTTATGAATTTTAATTACATCCAGGTCGGATAGCGGTTAAGGTTAGGTATTGTTTAACCCGCCTTGTCTCATACAGATGTTTAAGTCACCGTTGACCTGTCGTGTCTCATACAGACGCCAAATGGTGCCTTACATCACACGTCAACAATTGTCAGCAGCGTAGATGTATGACGCAATGGGATAAGAAGGCATTAAAGTTGCCACAGATTTTAGCCTCCAATATTTATTCTGGCTGATGTCAGAGTCAGAATCAGAATCAGAATCATGTTTATTGGCCATGTAGGTTTGCACATGCATGGGATTTGACTCCGGTTTCGTGGCTCTCTCAGTGTACTTAACAGAAAAACAATGCTGCAATACAACAATCTCCAGATATATGCATGAAGATTGACTATAGACAGGCGAAATAAGAGCGGTATGGTGCAATGATGCAGAGAATATATCAGAGATGCTGAAATGCATGTTAGCAGGTTACTTACATACATGCCTGAGGTAGATGGACATGACAGAGCATACCAGGATAAGTACAATGTACAGTGTAATATATACAAAATGGTTGGATTTATTGACAGTGTTAAGTGTTCATTTGAATGACAGCCTGTGAAAAGAAACTGTTTTTATATCTGGTTGTTTTGGTTTACAGTGCTCTGTAGCACCTGCCAGAGGGGAGGAGTTGAACAAGTTGTGATCAGGGTGTGATGGATCTGCAGTGATGTTGCCCTGCGTGGTTCCTGAGTCTGGAGATGCATAAGTCCTGAATAGAGGGCAGGTTGGCACCAGTGGTTTTCTCTGCAGACTTAACTGTCTGTTGTAGTCTGTCCCTGTCCTGTTTGGTGGCCAAACCAAACCAGACAGTGATGGATGTGCGGAGGACAGACTGGATTATTGCAGTGTAGAACTGAATCAACAGTTCCTTAGGCAGGTTGAATTTCTTGAGCTGGCAGAGAAAGTACATCCTCTGCTGGGCCTTTTTGATGATTGTGTCTGTGTTGGATGCCCACCTTAGGTCCTGAGAGATTGTGGAACCCAGAAATCTGTAGGTTTTCACCGTAGACACTGTTCTGTTGAGTATGGTGGGGGGGGGCAGTGTTGGGGACTCCTCCTGAAGTCCACCATCATGTCCACTGTTCTGAGCGCGTTCAGCTCCAGGTTGTTATGGCCGCTAGCTGATCAACCTCCCGTCTATATGCAGTCTTGTCACACCCTGGATAAGGCCAGTGATGGTTGTGCTGTCTGCAAACTTCAGGAGTTTAACAGACGGGTCACCTGAGGTGCAGTCATTTGTGTAGAGGGAGAAGAGTAGAGGGAAGAGCACACATTCTTGGGGGGCACCAGCGCTGATTGTCTGGGTGCTGGATGTGATTTTGCCCAGCCTCACCAGCTGCCTCCTGTCCATCAGGAAGTTTTTAATCCACTGGCAGATGGGGGCTGTCACAGTGAGCTAGGTGAGTTTGGAGTGGAGGATATCTGGGACGATGGTGTTGAACGCTGAGCTGGAGTCCACCAACAGCACCCTTGTGTATGTCCCTGGGGAGTCAAGGTGTTGGAAGACGCAATGCAATCCCATGTTGGCTGCATCCTCCACTGACCTGTTTGCTTGGTAGGCAAACTGCAGGGTGTCGAGCAGGGGGCTCGTGACTTCCTTCAGATGTATATTAGTATAATTCAGTAAAACTAACTCAGTAAACTAAGCATAACTAATGTTATACTGTCCTAACTTTGGAGACACTTGGTTGGTAGCATAGCATGAGAATTCTCATCCCACGGCATCCTATATTGATACGTTGTGAATATAGGACGCCGTAGGATGAGAATGGGCTCACAATTGCATTGTATTAATCCACACCCTTGCCCATAGTTTGCAGGTAGAAATGTCATTTGATTTGGATTTGATAAATCCTCGAATCTGCTTGGGAACAGACATCTTCCAACCTCATCAATGCTTCACCTAGCACCAATCTTACGCCAAATGCATTACTTATAGACTTCTACTCTATACGTCTGCTAAAGAAATCAGTTTAAAATTTCAAACTGGAACTATTTAGGAGCTGATTTAGTGATGAAGCTTCAGAAAAGAAATAAAGGACTTGTGTAAAACCTGCTTCTAAGTACTCTGTTTTTAAATGTCCGTTGCAGTGCAGTCCAAGAAGCCCAGAGATGCTGTTACGACTTCGGCCTCTTGCTTTAGTATCATACATTCTGCTGACACTGAGGCAATACAAAAGGTTCCCTCTGGGACAGTGGCTTGAGCCGTATTTGCTTTGGCAGTGATTGGCTCATTTGGTTGGTGGGCTCAGAGGAGATGCTGTCTTAAATTATGCCTCGTTAATATTTTTTTTCTTAGAAAAAAAAATCAAGACTTACGATGGTAAAAAATGGTATAGAAAAAAGAGCCCTATGAGCATATCTATGAGTGCATATCTCAATCAAACTGATTTTTTTTTTATCCTGACACTCCAAGATGTATCATGTCCTCTCATGCATGTGTTAGAGTCCACCTGAAAACCCACCCTACCTTACATATAAACCCCTTATGCAGTACAGTCCTGGAGTACAGAGCAGCCATGTTTGTGAAAAAATCTCTTGCATGTTTATTTTTGCTGTCGTTTATCGTCCACTAGGAATGGACAATATTGGATTTTTGTTGATATGTAATAACCAATCAGTTCCGTGGTAATTTGGGCCAATACTGATATTTTTCATTTCATTGCAGTACCACCGCGTGTCTTAGTTCACCTGTTATTGTTAACCTATTGTTATACTGTAGCTTGATGCTTACACTGTTTCCAGGTGTTACATTGGTGAGTTACTTCAACTTTAAACAGAGAAAACATGCAACATTTATTACGTCATAACATTTTCAGATATCTCTGCTCTTGCATTTGAGGTACAAAAGGTCAATCCTTGAAAATGTTCCCTGTAAAATGCTGACTATCACACAGTTGCTTCATGTCAGAAGGACCTACTTGGGGCGTCCGGATGGCATAGCGGTCTCTTCCGTTGCCTACCAACACGGGGTTCTCCGGTTCGAATCCCCGTATTGCCTCCGGCTTGGTCGGGCGTTCCTACAGACACAACTGGCCGTGTCTGCTGGTTGGAAGCCAGATGTGGGTATGTGTCCTGGTAGCTGCACTAGCGCCTCCTCTGGTCGGTTGGGGCGCCTGTTCGGGGGGTAAGGGGGGAATAGCGTGATCCTCCCACGCCCTACGTCCCCCTGGCGAAACTCCTCACTGTCAGGTGAAAAGAAGCAACTGGCGACTCAACGTGCATAGGAGGAGGCATGTGGTAGTCTGCAGCCCTCTCCAGGAGCAGCGACCGGGACGGCCCGGAAGAGTGGTGTAATTGGCCGGATACAAATTGGGAGAAAAAGGGGGGGAAATAAAAAAGGACCTACTTGTCTTAGTAGAGCAACCCGTCTTACCTTCAACACCTGTCGTCGCTCACTGTCATTATATTGGTATTGTAACGATCACGGATGAATAGGCTCGGTAGCCCTTGGCTAGCGGGTCGGACCCTTTAGTCGACTGGTTAACATTGTCGCCCGCGGTGCAGGAAATGCGGGTTCGCATACCGGCTGTGGCGACGGATCCCGCGAGTGCTCCCGAATTCGCTGGTGTCAGCAGTCTGACACCACAGCTGGGACGCGGACCCGTGTCTCCTGCACCGTGGGCGACAACGTTAACCAGTCGACTAAAGGGTCCGACCCGCCAGCCAAGGGCTACCGAGCCTACTCATCCGTGATCGTGTCAGTATTGTAGCGGACTTTATGGACATAATTCACCATAATAGGTTCTGGTCGCTTTAAGAAAGTGTTTCCGGGTTGGCAGGGTGATCTACGGCGATGATTGGTTGGAACAGCGCCATGTTACTGGGCTGTTGGTTTGTGAATAAAACGAAAGGCACGCGTTCGTGTAGTCAATGAGAGAAATTGTCCATCTCTACTTTCCTGCAATTTATACAGTATGACATACTGGGCAGTATTTTGATATCAGTCCCAATGCCAATAATACCCTTTTACGCATTTCTACACGATACTGACAACATGACCAAAATATGGTGCACCCCCCCTAATTTGCACCCCACTATGCACAAATAATAAAGCGGCCAAGATTCTGTAAGCAACAAAGTCTTAATTTTGCTTGTTGCAGTTCTGTCAGTCAGTATTGAGCCGCCCTCAAGACAAATTGGAGAGAAAATCAAGCATTCCTGGATGAAAAGTCAGGGAACCTGTACAGTGATTCGTATTGAAATAGCAGTGGTATAATAAAGGGCCTGCTTCAGTGTTTCAGCTTGGCGTCAGACATAACGTGACACTGGTGCTGTGACGCTCACGAGCCGGTGAAGCCAGGCTCACGCCGGTCCTAATGAAGTAGTCACGCTGAGACCCCAAATCAGCGGACGTGTACACTGTCAGAAGGATTTTGCCAAGCTTTGTGAGTGCGCATTTAACTTGCTAATTCCGTTTCGCTGCTTTCCAAAACACCGCTACTCGGAGTAGGTGGGTCAACAGGCAACAGCTAGATTCAGATCGCAGACGGATTTCTCCTCCAGATCCCCTGAAGCCGGGGACACGCCATGCGGCCATACTGTCGCCGTGTCTTCATGACTGGGGCGAGGAAGTGGGTGACTGGGAGGCTTCCAGAGAAGAAGAACTAAATAGAATTAATTAAGTCGACTGTGGGAGCACATGCCCCGTGGGACATTTCGGCACCCTGCACTCGTTGTCTTTACGTGCCTGACAGGTGCATGCTGTAGTGGCCATGTTCCTTTGACTGTTGCCCCATCTTGACTTTGTATTTACAGTTCTTTCGAAATAAGCAAGTGACATGTGATTTTAGATGAACGTACTCTTGTGGACTGTATTACAAAAACCGAAGTAAAGAGGGCGTCCGGGTAGAGTAACGGTCTATTCTGTTGCGTACCAACATGGGGATCGCCGGTTCGAATCCCCGTGTTGCCTCCGGCTTGGTCAGGCGTCCCTACAGACACAACTGGCCGTGTCTGCGGGTGGGAAGCCGGATGTGGGTATGTGTCCTGGTCGCTGCACTAGCGCCTCCTCTGGTCGGTCGGTCGGTCGGGACGCCTGTTGGGGGGGGGGGTAGCGTGATCGTCCCACGTGCTACGTCCCCCTGGTGAAACTCCTCATTGTCAGGTGAAAAGAAGCGGCTGGTGACTCCACATGTATCGGAGGAGGCACGTGGTAGTCTGCAGCCCTCCCCGGATCAGCAGAGGGGGTGGATCAGCGACCGGGGCGGCTCGGGGAGAGTGGGGTAATTAGCCAGATTGGGGAGAAAATTGGGGCGAAAAAAACGAAGTAAACGGACTGAGAATACTGCTTGCTAAGGTCATTTATTTAAATGATACTTCAATCTTCAGAAAAGCTGTCGATTAATTTATTTTTTCTCAAAATTTCACCAGAATATTTCAGCTTTTAACAAAACAACCTATGACATTCTGCTCGACCCGGTGGGATTAGTATGTAAAACCTCGTTTTCAGCACTTTTTTGTTTTATTTTACGTGGCACCATTAGGAAATGCAGATTTGAGAGCGTTACCACTGGGAGGTTGACAGACAGGTTTACTTTCCCCCCTCAGTCTGTAACAGGACTAATTAGACCGGCTCATGAATAAACTGCTGCTTCAGGTATTTCCACCCTTCTCCTCCCATTTACAGCCGACACCACGTTGCTCATTACTGGTTTTCACTAATGCAACAGCACCCGCACACACACACACACACACACACACACACACACACACACACACACACACACACATCCAGGTTTGAAGCTATTTTTACCTGGCTGGGACAGGGGTTTTCTTCCAGGGATTTTTCAGCCCCCTAGAAATTCCCCAAACTGTCAGCCTACCAAGGAGGCGAGGGAGGCTGTGGTGATATCTGCCCTGCATCTCCCCTGCTTTCAGCCCCCACATCTCGCATCTGGGCTGCAGGATCACTGTCGCAGTGCTGTGAAGAAAATGTGCTTTCGGCATGAGGCAAGCTCTGAGGGCTGTTTGGTTTGTTCGCCAGGCCTTCTTTGCAGATAGGAAAGTTGTGTGTGTGTGTATGTGTGTGCGTGTGCGTGCGTGCATATGCGCATTCGCATGCGCGTGTGCGTGTGGGGGGGTACAAGAGAGATAGGGGAAGACTTGCTGAAACTGTTTCCATCGCAAAACCAAACCTATGCGCATCCAGGAGGGTTGAGAGTTTGAATACAGTAAAACAAGAGAAGAGAAGGGAGGGAGAAGTGGGGAGGGGGAGGGAGGGGGTTGGAGAGGCACCATTAAGTTATACAACGCAATAATTGTGTGTCACGACATGACAACATCCAAATTTCACCTGAAACAGTACAACTGAAACAAGGTAGAGGATAATATTAAATTACTACCCAGGCGGGGGCATCAGAGTAGCGTGTTGGTCTATTCCGTTGCCTAGCAACACGGGGATCGCCTGTTCGAATCCTCGTGTTACCTCCGGCTTGGTTGGGCGTCCCTACAGACACAATTGGCTGTATCTGCGGGTGGGAAGCCGGATGTGGGTATGTGTCCTGGTCGCCGCGCTAGCGCCTCCTCTGGTCGGTTGGGGCGCCTGTTCGGGGGGGGGGTTGTAGCGTGATCCTCCCATGCGCTACGTC
This sequence comes from Lampris incognitus, assembly GCF_029633865.1. Lineage (NCBI taxonomy): Eukaryota > Metazoa > Chordata > Actinopteri > Lampriformes > Lampridae > Lampris > Lampris incognitus. The sequence continues at coordinate 31,955,602 of NC_079224.1, forward strand.
CTCCTGGCGAAACACCTCACTGTCAGGTGAAAAGAAGCAGCTGGCGACTCCACATGTATGGGAGGAGGCATGCGGTAGTCTGCAGCCCTCCCCGGGTCGGCAGAGGGGTGGAGCAGCGACCGGGACGGCTCGGGGAGAGGAGTGACTGGTCAGGAACAATTGGGGAGTAAAAAAAAGGGGGGGATTACTACCCTGGCCTTATTGCCCCCATGACCAACAAAAGAAGCTTTTGTAATTGCGTTATCATTCTTAATAAGATGTGTGACCGACTGGTGTAGCAACTGATTTACTCCTTTACTCTACTTTACTCTACTCATTGCTCCTTTATGTTGGAGTAATGAGGCAAAAAAAAAAAACCTTTAACAAACTAAATTACAACCTTAACGTGCTAGAAAGGCCAGTTCGCCGGCCTCGTTTTGCTGCTTGTAGGCATAGCTTTCAGAAACGCTATAATAGCATCGTGCCCACATGATGTTTTTTCTTCTTCTGGCTTCTGGATGGAGAACAGAAAGTGCCGTCTGCATGCAGGCTCGCTGAGGCCTGTGGGAGTGGGCCGGGTGTCGCACAAACAGTCAGACACAGGTGACGAACATGTTCTCAGGCCTGCGGAGGATTTCTGCCTGTCTGTAATTTATGGCACCCCACGAACACCTTCAGAGAGCTGCTCAGGTAAATACAAATGATTGGAGGGTCTCATTATAACACGCACTCGCGCACACACACACACACACATCTGCATGGACACTCCACAATCCCTTACTTTTATATTAGAAAACACAATGTGTCCCCCAGAGGGTCTGAGACCAGCTCCAAATCAAAAGGAGCGTCGACTATTTTCTGGGTTTCTCTCTCTGACGCCCTCGTTTCATCATCCTGGTAAAAGCACATCTCAATCTTCTGCCGTCACCCCCCCTCTCCCCCCCTCCTCCCCCGGCCTCGATCTGTCAGTCTCTTGACCTCTGGGAGAGGCCTTCACTCCCAGGAAGTACATCGATTTCAAAGACCAGTCGCTTCTTACAGAGCTGGTTTGTTGTGGCTCCTGGTTCAAGTCTTGCTCCTGGCAAATGCCCCCAGCCGTAATTCTCCTGATGAGTGGCTCGTGAGGAATACTGCCGGAGATGTGAATATATGAATATGCTCATCCACCTGATTTTCATTGTAAAGGGTAGTTGCGTGTTTTTTTTCCACAACCTGGTGATTTTTTTGAATTTTTTTTTTCTTTTTGTCGTTTCCGCCATTGTGCATATCAGTTATGATATAAATTTACCCGCTAGCTTGATTTTGGAGGTTTTGGAGAAGGGACCATCTCTCCTCCACACATGTCCCAACCATCTCAATCTTGCCTCGCTTGCTTTGTCTCCAAAGCGCCCAACCTGAGCTGTCCCTCTAATATACTTGTTCCTCACCCTGTCCTTCTATATTGTTCTTACATTATCTAAGAGGATGTGTATCACCCATGCCGCTAATGCCATATTGGTAAGGCCAGTCATGTGCGCTTTGAAAGTGCAACCTGTCCTCAAACACACTGTTGACTGATCTTGTAGTAAGTATTATGTGTATGTATGTAGATTACAGCCCCCTCGCCCACACAGTGAACAGAATGACAGGGACATGCTGTACATGTGCAACTCATTACACGTATGTCACATAATGTAATGAGTTGCACACAAAGCTGTTCAGCTCTGCTGGCGAGATGATGCCAACCTTAATTCACAACACACTACACAACTAAGTAGTTTTAGCAATTTGTCACTTTAATTTATAATTTTAAGCTATATATATATTGTGGTAGGAATGAGGAAAAACACAGGAGACCAAGACGAGTTTGATGTTTATTCCTCAACTCCAAAAACCAACTGCAGCAGGAACAACCCTGCACCGGCGAACCCGGGAACGTAAACCACGCCCCCAGCTCACAGTCCTGCTGGGTGAGAGGCATAGCCCCTAGTGTCCGCCACACAGCCCCCCCCCCCGAACACCCAGAAGGGACTCCCGGAAAGAAAATTAGTGTCTCACTGGAGGCTTAAGCAGCCTGCCATAACGGCTGCGCCGTCCCTCAGCCGAAACAGTAGGTGAAACACAGTCCAAAGCCGGCTGAGAAGCAGAACGCTGAACCCGTGAAGACACTGCCGGGGTCCTGGAAGGAGGACGACCCCGACGGGGAACCTAGGCCGGAAACACAACTTCGCCTGCCACCCTGTGCGCCGGTTTAAGCCTATCAAGCGTGACACGCTCCCTACGCCCACCCATATCTAGCACAAAACCCTTAGGACCCGTCTCAAGAACCCGAAATGGCCCATCGTATGGGGGTTGGAGGGGCGAGAGGTGAGCATCATGCCGTACAAAAACAAAACGAGCCGACATGAGCTCCGCAGGCACGAACGACCGCGGAAAACAGTGGTGAACGCGGCCTGGAACCCGAGTGCTGTTGGACAAAAAAGGATAAACGGCCGGACGGGGTCGAGGAGCGGAACTCCCAGGGACGCGGAGCGGCTGACCGAGCACCAGCTCAGCGGGTGACGCGTCGAGGTCCTCCTTAGGAGCCGAACGCAACCCGAGCATAACCCAAGGTAAACGATCCACCCAGTTACCATCCGAGAGCGCAGCGCACAGCGCGGCTTGAGCGACCGGTGAAAACGTTCACACAAGCCGTTAGCCTGAGGGTGATACGCGGTAGTGCGGTGTACCTGCACACCCAAGGATCGTGCAAGTGCCGACCAGAGCTCTGACATGAACTGGGGGCCCCTGTCTGAGGTGATATCTGACGGAGTGCCGAAACGGGCGACCCAGGAGGAAAGAAAAGAGCGTGCAACATCCGAGGATGTTGTGGAGGATAGAGGGACAGCCTCTGGCCACCTGGTGGTCCGATCTACCATTGTGAGCAGGTGCGTAAAACCCTGTGAAGAAGGTAGAGGGCCCACCAGGTCCACATGCACGTGGTCGAAACGTCTGGCCGGGATCGGAAACGGTTTGAGGGGCGATTTAGTGTGCCGGTGGACCTTAGCGCGCTGGCACGCTACACATGCAGCTACCCACCCCTTGACGTCCTTGCGGAGGCCAGGCCAGACGAACTTGGAACCGACCAACTTCACCGACGCCCGAACTCCAGGGTGCGAGAGGGAGTGAATCGAATCGAAAACTCGACGACGCCAGGCCACTGGAACAACGGGGCGGGGACGGCCAGTGGAGACATCGCAGAGGAGGGCAGGACTGCCTTCCTGCATCACAGCGTCCTCTAGCTTGAGACCGGTACGCGTTGACCTAAGGGCAAGGACGTCCGGGTCGCTGGGCTGGTCGGCAGCCATAGCGGAGAAATCCACACCGAGGTGCACAGGACACACAAGCACACGCGACAGACAATCAGCAACAGGGTTGGACTTCCCGGCCACATGCTGAACGTCCGTTGTGAACTTGGAGATCGCCGCTAGGTGGCGCTGTTGACGAGCAGACCACGGCTCAGTCACCTTGGACATGGCAAAAGTCAGCGGCTTATGATCCACATAAGCCGTGAATGGGCGACCCTCCAGCAGGAAGCGGAAATGCCGGGTTGCAAGGTGCAGTGCCAGCAACTCCCGGTCAAAAACGCTGTACTTGCGCTCTCTATCCCGCAGTTTGCGGCTAAAAAATGCGAGTGGTTGCCACGCATTCGCCACACGCTGTTCAACCACAGCCCCCACGGCTATGTCAGACGCATCGGTTGTTAAAGCTATGGACGCCGTCGGTGTGGGATGGGCGAGGAGGGCAGCGTTAGCCAGGGCGCACTTAGCTCCGTCAAAGGCCTGGACCTGTTCGGGAGTCCAGTCGACAGGGTCGTTAGTCTTCTTAAGCCGCAGGGCTTCGTAAAGTGGCTGAAGGAGGTGGGCAGCGCGAGGGAGGAAACGGTTATAGAAATTCACCATGCCCAAGAATTCCTGCAATGCCTTAACAGAGACTGGGCGGGGAAATTCCGCCACCTCTTGCACCTTAGAAGGCAATGGGACCGCGCCTTGCGGCGAAATGCGGTGACCCAAGAAGTCAATCACCGGCAGTCCAAACTGACACTTGGCCGGGTTGACTATCAGGCCGTGTTCGTCCAGACGACGGAAAACCTGTTTCAGGTGCGCCAGGTGCTCTTCAGCTGACGGACTGGCCACTAATATGTCGTCGAGATAAACGAACACGAAAGCAAGGTCACGCAACACCGAGTCCATCAGCCTCTGAAAGGTTTGCGCTGCCCCCTTCAAGCCAAAAGGCATGCGCATGAACTCAAAAAGCCCAAACGGGATGATCTCTGCGGTCTTGGGCACGTCCTCTGCGCGCACGGGAACCTAATGATAGCCGCGCACAAGGTCCACCTTAGAGAAAATAGTGGTACCTGCCAGGCGTATGGAAAAGTCCTGTATGTGTGGGATGGGATAGCGGTCATTGGCGGTGACATTGTTCAGGCGGCGAAAATCGCCGCAAGGCCGCCACGACCCATCCGCCTTGGGCACCATGTGAAGCGGCGAGGCCCACGGGCTGTTGGAACGCCTCACTATACCCAGACGCTCCATGATGGCGAACTCCTCCTTAGCTGTAGCCACTTTCACCGTGTTGAGGCGCCGCGCGCGCGCAAAAACTAGCGGTCCCGGAGTGGGAATGAAATGTTCTACCCCGTGTTTAGTAACCGCGGTGGAAAAGGCAGGCGTAGTCACCGATGGAAAATCCGCCAGCAAACGCTGAAAAACATCCCCTAATGCTAAAAAGTTAGCGTGTGTTAACGGCCCGGCTCCCCCTGTCTCGCACGGAACAGTGGCGAAAGACACAGCACCAATTAAACGGCGGTTTGCAACATCAACCAGCAGACCATTAGCACACAGAAAATCCGCGCCGATAATAGGAACAGTAATGGCGGCCACTACAAAGTCCCACTCAAAATGGCGCCCGTGGAAGCAAACAGTCACCAACCTTGTGCCAAACGTCGCAATGGACGAACCGTTAGCTGCACTTAACTGTGGGCCGCCGCCTTCGGCCGACCTGTCTGTCTTAGCAGGAGGGAGTAGGCTCTTTTGCGAGCCTGAGTCCACCAGAAACCGTCTTCCTGACATCGTGTCCTTAATGAAGAGCAGCTCACTACGAACGCCAGCGCCCACAGCTGCTACTGAGCGCTGGCCCTGGAGTTTCCCGCCGCCTCAAACGTGCACGGAGGGACGCAGCGCCTCGCCTTGCCGCCGAACCGCTGGTGGAAGAAACAGAGGCCTCTCCCGCGCCGTCTCCGGGCAGTCACTTCAGGCACCACTGCCGGGTCCGCGTCCTCCGACGTCGGCTGCAGAGGCTCCGATGCCACACTCTGCACAGAGAACCGTCTGGTAGCCAGCAGGACCCTATCGGCCTCCTCAGCCAAACCTCGGCAGTCACCAGCGGCCAGACATGGGAAGTTAGCCAAAGCCGCACGCACAGGAGACGGAAGCTGGCGCAGGAAAACGTGCGGGAAAAGGAACCCACCTTCGTCTGAGCCTAGCAGCGACAGCATATTGTCCATGAGATCCACAGCCGTCCCGTCGCCCAAACCGGATAGGGAAAGGATCCTATCTGCCCTCTCTGCGGTAGATAGGCTGTACCTCCGGAGCAGAAGATGTTTGAGGGTACCGTATTTATCGTGTTGCGGAGGGTCGCGCAACAGCTGCATGGCCCGGCGTGTGGACTGCTGGTCCAGCGCAGCGACGACCAGATATTATCTGGAGTCGTCCGCGGAGATTCCACGCAGGTGGAACAGCGCCTCGACATGCTGAAACCACGAGGCCGGGTCGCTCTGCCAGAACTCTGGGAGTTTCACAGCCGCGGCGAGAACGGCCGGCTGTGAGAGTTGGGGCGGCGTGGCCGAAGTGGATTCACACTCCTCTTCTGCTCCAAACATGATCAATTCGGGGTCACCAATGTGGCAGGAATGAGGAAAAACACAGGAGACCAAGGCGAGTTTGATGTTTATTCCTCAACTCCAAAAACCAACTGCAGCAGGAACAACCCTGCACCGGCGAGCCCGGGAACGTAAACCACGCCCCCAGCTCACAGTCCTGCTGGGGGAGAGGCATAGCCCCTAGTGTCCGCCACAATATATATATATATAAGAAAATTAAAAAAGACCCAGAAAATACCGAAGATATGACCTCGGTGTGCACAAAGGTAGCTACATAGCTACAGGCCTGTTCACAACAGTGTCTTATGGTGCCACAGAATACGAGCCTTACACCTGCCCTTTCACCAAAGAAATTAATAAAACAGTGCCCCAATTACATAATTTCCCATTATCTATAGTTTGCATTGGCCGGGTAGTTTATTGATGGTTACTACTACCTACGATAGGTCCAGGCTGGTCACTCATGCACGTTGAACCAGGAAGTAGCTCAACGATGCCATCAACGCTGATAGTATTGGACATTTCGGGCAATAACTTTAAACATTCGCTTTCATTTTGCTCTTCCAAATATGTGATTTGCATAATTGGGTTAAATTCATCAGCATCATCAGCCCTGTACGACGCCGCTGCTGTATATCTGAGTCCAGTGGTGATCTCCAAAATGAAAAATTACATCATAACCAATATGCACAATGGCAAAAACTACTAAAAAAACAAAAACAAAAACGAAACACCAATGTTGTAAATCAGACCCAAAATAAGACCCAGGTTAAAAATAAAAAATAAAATCCAAACGATCCTTTAAGGAGTGAGTGATTCTCATCCCCTGCAGCATTTTTATGGTAAAAACCTCAGGCATCAGCCAATACAGAGTACAAACCACATGCATTATATTGAAGAATACGGCTTAATTTGAATATTGGTGTTGGGTGATTGGACTACACCGGTTCAAATAAACAAACAAATAAAAAAAGAAATAACTGGTTGACACGGTGGCGCAGCGGTTAGCGCTGTCGCCTCACAGCAAGAAGGTCCTGGGTTCGAACCTCGGGGTTGTCCAACCTTGGGGTGGGTCGTCCTCTGTGTGGAGTTTGTGTGGGTTTGTGTGGGGTTCCTCCAGGTGCTCCGGTTTCCCCCACCATAAACAAGACATGCATGTTAGGGTAAGTGCTCCTGTCTGTGCCCCTGACCAAGGCGATGGAAAGAAGAACTGGAGTTGGTCCCTGGGTGGTCCTCGGGTGCTGCCCGCTGCTCCTAGCTACACAGCTAGCATGGGTCAAATGCAGAGCGTAATATCCCTACGGGGATCAATAAAGTATCTCAAAAAAAATTTTTTTTAAATCCTTGCGTTGAACATGAATAAGACTTTCATGTGACCACGCTATTAGATTTTAATCTGGGGATAATCCTCTGATATCTAATTTTAATTGGTAATTACATTTATCCCAAACCCCAAAATCAATATCACTATTAGTAACCTCTCTGGTATCATCGTTCCGTGCTTCTCTACTTGTTAAATGTCCAGTCAATATTATATCAGTATCAAAACATGTCAGTTCCCCTAAGTATCTCATTACAGCCTGGTCACAGTGTGTACCGTTTGCCCTCTAAACTCTAGAGAATCTGGATTTGTAAGACTTGAATCTGATGAGTTTCCCCCCTGTGCTTACCCATTCATCTGAGCCATACCACTCTCACTTTGTTACCCTCTGCCTTCGTCGCAGCACTGTAGTGTCAATCTCTTAGTGTCAGTCTGAGGGGAAGGAAACTGGGAATACTTCCATAGACTACCGTTCAGCCCCCAAAATATAGGTCACGCGCCCCGTCCCTTTGGGAACGCGTCTGGATCCATTCGTATTCACAGCAGCAGGGACGTCGCCACGAGAGCCCGGACTTAGCAGAAATGAGAAACCTGGACACGCGGGGGGGGGGGGGGAAAGGCTTCGAGAGAGCGGGGTGATTGGCCAGGTACTCGCAGGGAGAAAAAGCGGGGGGAAATCCCCAACCCCCAAAAAAATATAAAATTACACATTTATTTGTGGAAAATAGGTTAGACGAATTTATCTTCCACAAATAAATGTGTAAAACTAATGGTCGACTAATTTAATTAGTCGGCCATTAGATCATCCATTAGTCATAATAACATGCCATTGCAAGTCCAGAATATGTGCTTTATGCTAGCAAGCCACCATGACATCCTTATGTACTTCAAGAAAAAAAGTTCGGTAAAGTTCCAGTGAAGTTTGCCGCGACGTTGTGATTCGTTTCCACTGTGGCCTTGTTATGTCAGAGCTCTGTCTTTGCTTTGAGTGATTTGCCCAAAAAGTCCTTGTGACATCAGATGAAAGACAAACTGAGCTACCAGAGTTCTCAAAAAAATATATATAAAGAAGTTGTCTCTGATTTCCTCGCAGGTCAGTTTCATATCAAAGACTCATCAGTAACGCTTTCAAAGGGCCTTTTCCCTCCATCGCTGTCATTGGAATTAGTGGTTGCCTCACCTACTTATCACAAGATTGTCACAGTAGTTGTGGCGCCTTGAATAAAACAAAGAAGCAAAGAGGGAGCCTGCTGTACAAGCATGCTGTCAGTTTGCTTTTTGGATCACCAAGTGTTATATTTAAATCTTTTGATATTTTCATTTGACTTTGTGGCAGCAATTGAATGCATCTGAAACGCTGAACGTCATACTCTACCAAACGGCATCTATTCCTGAGCCGTTAGCGTGAGTGATTTTTACGCAGTAGATTATCATCACCCTAATGTAATGCAGATTTGGATTGAGGCCTAATTGGCAACTAAATGGCACGGATTATGACAGACATCCCATTATTGTGAGCCTCTAGCATGAACAGATTGTGACATTATTATGGGCGGCGTGGCTCAGGGGGTATGGCGGGTCGGGTCGGGTAATCGGGAGGTCGCTGGTTCGATCTCCGGCTCCTCCAGAGAGTGTGTCGAAGTGTCCTTGAGCAAGACACCGAACCTCTAACTGCTCCTGATGAGCAGGTTGGCAGGTTGCATAGCAGCCTCCATCATCAGCGTATGAATGTATGGGTGAATGTGAGACATCCCCTGTAAAACGCTTTGAGTGGTCGGTAGACTAGAAAAGCACTAAAATGCAGTCCATTTACCATTATTAGTCATTCACGAGGAAACTTCTGAAAAATAGCTTTTCACAGTCAATCTGATGAAAATACCGAAAACCTGTTTGACTCACTGTCAATCAAAGGCCCATATCTAATCGGCGAAACAGTGAAATATTCTTAAAGTCTCGATATCCTGCTCTCACTAACAACGCAACTGGGGACCATTTCTGTGCCACACCGTGGTGTTAAATGTTATCCATCTTGAGCAGCTTGCAGCAGAGTAAGAAATCACCTTCACACTTGAACCCTTTTTAATAAAATCTAGCTCTGAAACCCCCATAGAAAAATGATTGAAAGGTTGTTGACAGAGATAGAAAAGAATACCAAGTGGTTGTTGTTGTTGGTTTGGGCCCCAGATGGGAGCGACCAGTTTTAATAAGGCTAACGTTGCAGGTGGTGATAGCGATTCTCGGTGCCACGGCCCTCCACTCCTTCCTCCTCATCTGCTTGAGCGCTGATCTTGCAGTCGGCATCCAAAAGGAAACTGCTCTATATTTTTCACACAAAGCTTTTTTTTTTTTGCCCCCATTTCCCTCCACTTAAGCTACTTTGAGAGGCTAACAAAACAAATGTGCAGTGGGGAAATTTTTCACATTCCGACTGCAACTCGTCTCCTTTATCGTTTTTTTGCAAAGCACAGCACAGCACAGCGCAGCTCTGTTTGTAATGAGATGCCCCAATAAGTTCATCTGTCCAAGCATGCCAGAGGAGACTATGGAATCAGGGCGTTTCAACGGGTTGGATTAGTGGCTTTTTTTCTTCTTCTTTTTTTTTTTTTTGCACAGCAGCAAGCTAGGCCAGAGGCTGGAGCAGAGGCTATGGCTTTGACAGAGGTATTTACACAGTCGTGAATTTTTAATTGGTCCTGAACTAATCCATTTGGCAGTGTACCCCCTTCAACCTGTGCAGGTTAGGATGCCTTTTCTCCCAGTTAAGAATAAGAAAAAGCATCCGGGTTAAAACGCATTGAGAAACACTGGACGGCTGAGGGAATTTCCTCTCTAGGTGATCTCTCTGAGGACGGTGCTGCCCTTGCGAATTTTAATCGGGTGGTGGAGAAATATGACATATTAAGAAAAGATCTTTTTCATAATTTTCAGATTAGAGACTTCATAATGAAAGACACGTCACTGTGCTCAGTGAGGTGACTGTCGCAGGAATGGAGAAACGGGTGCGTCATCCTGAAGGGGATGCTTCCACTAGTGCCCTTTATGATAGTCTGAAGGACTGCTCCAATGATAGCACCCGGACACTGGGAATGACTTGGGAGAGGGGACTGGGTGTGGAGATAACAGGAGACATGTGGGAGGACATTTGGAATAATGCAAGGACAATAACAGTCTGTAATCGGACAAGAGCATTACAACTAAAGATATTACACAGTACACATGTAGCTACAAATCGTCTCTCCAAATATAAAAAAGATATGTCCCCGTTATGCCCCAAATGTAATACGGAGATTGGTGACCTTACCCATTGTCTTTAGTCTTGTGCCATAATGCAAAAACACTGGAGTGATGTGTGATCTGAAATTCAGAGAATTGTGAAAATGGAGCTTGGACTTGATCCAGTTTCTCTTCTCTTGGATCTTCTCAGCATCCATATAACTGATATGTACAAGAAAAAAAGTCCACAATGTTTTGACAGTTTGTGCAATAAAAAATACATTGCTTCACTGGATTTTGGATAAAGCTGCTTCGGTTCTGGGATGGTACAAGATAATAATGGAATATAGTCCCCGGCACTTTCTGAGCTGCCTCCTGCTTTCCAAAATAAACGTCTTTGATGGAGAATGGAGGCCATTTCTGGATTGCATTGAAATCAACATCTCAGCTATAATGACAAGAGCATTTGTAAAGGAAATGGGTTGGTAGGTCCCAGCTGTAATTGCATTTTTTGTCATTATGTTTTATTTAACTCCTAGTTTAACTTGCCTTGTATTTTGTATCTCTTCAATCTACTTGTGATTCTTTTCTTTATCCCTAGTGTGTCTTTGTCTTAACTGTCTTATGTACTTTTTATGTATGTGACTGTTGTTTCCTCCCAGGGAAAAAAAATGAATAAACATCCATCCATCCATCCATTATCCAAACTGCTTATCCTGCTGTCAGGGTCGCGGGGATGCTGGAGTCTATCCCAGCAGTCGCTGGGCGGCAGGCGGGGAGACACCCTGGACAGGCTGCCAGGCCATCACAGGGCTATGAACAAACATATTTAAAAAAAAGAAAAGAAAAGAAAAAAGCCTGGAAAGTCTTAAACAGGTCTTATTGGAACACAGTTTAGACACCGACACATTTCCGACCGTTTTGCCATCAACCTCTACAGTGTTACACAGCAACACACAATATGACTGACGTAAAGCTTTGATTCCTCATGACACCCACACACAGAGTTGATTTGAAAATCACATTTTGCCCCCTGATTCGGAGAACGTCTTTGATCCTCAGGTGTGAGCGGCATCATTTTTACCCCCCTTTTTTACGATTAGCCCTCACTTCATCGTGACAGTGGTATCCTCTTTGCGTCTATGCAGATCATCCTGCCACACGGCTGATGTTTTGAATTAATGTACAGCTTGTAGACGGGAAATACCAGCAATTATCAAAAGTGCAGGTCGATGGCTCTTTCATTTCTGCCCTTGTCAGTCCCAGCGATATAGCCGATGGAAGCACTAACCCATCTCCATCTCCATCCCCATATCCATGACCATCGCTTAGTTGCAGATGAACTCTGTTTCTTCTTAATATATAATTTATTTTGCACACACAATGAATAGAGATAAAAAGCAGCTAAATGAAGAGTGTGCAGGTGAGAACAGAAGCAGAAAGGGCTTGTTGTGCGCTCAGCTGAACTCTTTAGGTGAATAACAACTAGTGTCAACAATGACGAGGAGGAAAGAACAAAAACACAGTCAAAACACAGTCAAAACAAGGTCAAACGAGGCCATTTTTAAGGGATGTGGATACTTTTGCAATGTAAATGTAGTTATTCCATAGACACGATCCTCTGTACCTGATAGATACCACACAAATGGTCATACAAAAAAGGGGAAGATGGATGTTTTTTGCATTTCGATTGTTTTGTGTACGTGGGAATTGGGGGGGAAATATTACAAGGGAAGGGAATGGATTCGGGACATTATATATGTCTTTGTAGAGGAAAGTGCAAGCCAGATAAATATTCATCATGAATGTGGAGATGCCATTGATGTGGATGTTGAGTAATGTTGGGTTATAGTTATGGTTGCCATTGTGTCCTGTAAAATGTGGAATCGAACCATAATAGGAAAGTAGAAAAAATGCTTTCAGTGTTGAAATCATTCAGGATGCATTTTGTTCTGTACTATATTTGAAAATCAATTGAGTGCAGTTGTATGGGAGAGGATGGATATGAGTTGGATTGTTAAAACTGTGCGATTACGGACAAATTACTTCCTCTTTAGCCAACCTGTAATGTAATGTAATGTCCCTACATCTCTTTTCCTCTCTTTCTGTCTCCATCTTTCTCTCTCATTGTCTTTGAGCGACAGTGTTACTACAATACACCTGACGGTGGTGTATCATCATGGAGTTATGGGACATTTTTGTGGTGATGCATTCTCACTGGAAGGATACGACTGCTACACTTACTATTACTACACGATTCCTACTATGGTGATAATGAGATAAATACATTGCCATTTTAAAGTCACACTTTATTTGTAGGCCTCCAGCACACTGAACACTGAGGAAAGGTAATTCGCTTTAATACAAGCTCACCAGTAAATATATACGTGAGTCTATATTGGAAACACAACCAATAACTACCACCCCACTGTTTTGTATTTTCATTTGTGGAAGGTAACAACCCTAGCTATAGTTGTAGATGGACTTTGTGTTCCCAGTCATCCCTTCATTGCTGTGGTATTAATCAGTGTATTCACCTTAGCATGTCACTGTTATCTATATGTTATCTCAAATCTTGCCGTGGTCACTCTCATTGCATTGCCCTCTTGCACCTATACTGAGTGCAACGACCAATTCACTTTTAAGTACAGACGTTGGATAATATTATTTCTTACTTATGGCTAACCATAGCCTATTGCCCTGTTATGTCACTAGGGCAGCGTGGTGGCCCAGTGGTTAGGACTGTTGCCTCACAACAAGAAGGTCCTGGGTTCGAACCCCAGGCCGTGCCAGGTCCTTTCTGTGTGGAGTTTGCATGTTCTTCCCGTGTCTGTGTGGGTATCCTCCAGGTGCTCTGGTTTCCTCTCAAAAAGACATGCATGTTAGGGTTAATACTCCTGCCTCTGCCCCTGAGGAAGGCAATAGAAAGAAGAACTGGAGTTGGTCCCTGGGTGCTGCAGTTGCCCACTGCTCCTATACAATAGGATGGGTTAAGTGCAGAGAACAAATGCATTGTAAGAGTACAATGACAAAATAAAGTGCTTTCTTCTTCTTTTCTTCTTTCACCCCATGTCCTTCTCATATATTTTACTTCTGTGCAATACTATGTACTTCATGCTTCATAGTCACTGGACCCTTCATGGCCTATATATAGCACATCTCTGTTATAATGCACCCTGAATATTGTTCATACTTGGATCGGCACTTATGCCTCATCCTCATTTTTTTATCATGTCTTTACAAGAGGAGGAAGAATAAAAAATAGGGCAAAAAGGTGAAAGTGAGAGAGCAAAGGTCATCAGGTGTGGTGTAAAAGTCATTAAAAAAAAAGAAAAATAACCGCAGATGGGAAGAAGCACAACAGATAAAGAAAGCTATGAGCCAGTCAGTCAGTCTAATGGGTTTGTCCGTGTCAGTGTGCTGTCTGAGGACATTGACAACTGTCTGTAATTTGGCATGGCTCTTACTTGCTCTGAGATGATGCCATAATTTAAGATACTGTTGTTCTCAATATCAGATTGCCACTTTTCACTCAGTGTCATCTTAGAGCGATCATATTATTTAAACTAAAACATTTAGTCATTCTCTAGCCATAAAATGCTTATATTAAGGTTTTATTGGAGCTCTGTACTTTCACTTGGATCGTTTGATTAAACAATTTCATGACTTTTTTGTTGTTGCTTGCACACTGTACTTATTCGTAACATTGTACTCTACTATTCTGCTGAACTTTGGAAAAACGGAGCACAGTATCATAAAAATACACAATTGAGGCACCCCATTTAACCGTGCTGTATTGTAAGGGCCTATCTTGCAGATAATCCAGAGTGCTCAAGAATAAGTTGCAAGCCTCTTAGCATCTCAGTCCCAGTGGGAGTCAAAGGCATGACATATATTTCCTTAGCTGTCAGAGAGTTGGAAGGCTTAAGAGCTGTGCAGTAGACATACCTGAGTACCCCCATACTTCACTCTTACAGATACAGGCTGCACACTTCTAATGGCTTCCCAGCCTCTAGGTGAGTGTCTACCTTTATAGTTGTTCAAGAGAGGAGGTTCTTCCCTCTAACGAGCGAAGTTGGCGTCAGCCAGCAGCCAAGTGCTGGTGAATTTTGATTGTGGCTCATAATTTTGTCTGCCTGATGGCTGGTGAGAAATGTCATTTGGATGTTAATTTTCTGCCCTGTGGCTTTCCCTTTCACCATGAAATATCACGGTGGGGCCAAGCAGGGGAGAGAAATTACATAGGAAGAGTGGGAGCTGCATGAGCCAGGATTCAAAGTCATCCGATCACAGCAAGTGGGACGTTTTCCCAGAAAGAGCTGTTGGTCATTTAGCCTATAAGGAGCACTGCTCATGTTTCCTTTTTTTTTCTTTTTTTCCATAATCCTCCACTCATTCTTTCCTGGACTACTGTGAATTTTTATTATATTTTGAGGAGTAAATAAGCACTCGTTTGTATTCTGTCACTGCCTGCTGACACCACGGAAAAGGTGTGGGGGGGAAATCATCTTCCCCATGAGTTTAGTTGGCTACGCTGGTGTGTCACCTTTCCACCCACCTCATAATTTATTGGTCTAACATACTGAACCCCATGTGTCGTCTACATCACATTGGTCTCGCCATCTTGGACGCCTCCATATGATGTTGGCAATTTACAGGGGATTGACCGTAATGTCCCTTTCCCCAGGAATGCAAAACAAAAGAATGATGTGACTTGTTCTTTTGCAGGATTTATGATGAGGGCCCTGAGTTCTGAAATCCTAGACCCATACAAACATGTTTTCAGCCCAAAAATCAAAATCTCTCCACCTTTTGGATCAGAATTTTCAAAGCCTTTAGTGAGATGTTTGAAATCCAATATGACCCAATCTGTGCTCTCTTTGGTTTAAAATGACAGCAATCGCACGCTCTCTTACCAAATAAAGCCCATGTGATCATATCTTTCACCACATTGCTTGCGAGATGTTTCATCCTCTTAAAATGGAAACAACACACTCCTCCATCTTTTTCTCATTGGGTCAAAGATGTTATGCCTTTCTTAAATTCAGAGAAAATTAAATACACATTCAAAAGGTCATCTGGAACCTTTGCTAAGATATGGAGGCCCTTTCTGGGTTTCTGTGACTCTCTACAGGAACCCCTTGGAAGAGTAGGGTAGAAGCCATAAATGTCCTATTACAATAATGAGCATTCCCCCCATCCCGTTTTTTTTCTTTTTGTTTTCTTTTTTTTCTTTCCCCCTTCGCCTTTTCTTCCTTTTGTTTGAATAATTAGCACAATCATTTGATTATCTTGTGTTTTCCCTTCTTTACCTAAATGTATTCTGTAGCCTGTGATCCTATGGGTGGGTGGGTGGGTTGGTAGTGATTGAATGGGGTTTTCAATTTGTTAATACATGTGATGAATTTGTATCTGGGGATGAGTAGCTGATTTGACGTTATACATGTTTTGCAATTCTTGTGGGATAAAACAGTTGAAAATCAATAAAATATATTTACAACAAAAAACTGCTGAAAC
Organism: Lampris incognitus; assembly: GCF_029633865.1. Lineage (NCBI taxonomy): Eukaryota > Metazoa > Chordata > Actinopteri > Lampriformes > Lampridae > Lampris > Lampris incognitus. Next base: position 31,971,528 of record NC_079224.1, read on the forward strand.
TTCAAGAGAAGTATAGGATTTGAGAAACCAAGACCTTTTCTCGAGTGTGTGTAGCGTTTTGGGGGCGGGGGGACAGCCGGGATCTGCCTCAGCCGGGACGCGAACCTTCATCTCCCGCACCACGGGCGACTACGTTAACCAGTCGACTAAAGGGTCCAACGCATTAGCTTAGGGCTAGCGGGTCTAGTCATCCGTGGTCGTTACACTACCCTCCTCCTTCCAGCTCCCTCATGCCTTTGGGCGCACGTTCTTCCGATGGCCTCACGGTCTCACCATCCCACTTCTGACACTAATGTAGCGAATTCGGGGGGCAGCCGGGACGTGAACCCGGGTCTCCCGCACCACGGTCGACTACGTTAACCAGCCGATAACGTAGTGTAGTCACACGTGGTGCAGGAGACCCAGTCCGCGTCCCGGCTGCGGCGGTTCTCGGCTGCTTCCTGTGCGGCTCGTGGCTGTTCTCGTTTATTCTCGGTCTTCAGAGTTTTAAAATAAAAGATAACATTTTAAAACGTGTTTCTGATAAATCAAAATGCGTTTGAATATTTGACGATGGGCTACAACCAACAAAGTTGCCCATTTTTTGATAAAGAAAACTAATTTTGTCATCATGCGATTGATAGGAATCTTTACGCCATGCACGTAACTAGTCTAACGTGGTTGCGCAAACGCAGAAGTTTGTTAGCAAGGCTAAAACCACTAGCCGAGTCGCCATGGCAGCATCAGGAAAACATAAAGCTAAACGCAAATATGAAGAGGAGCATAGGACATTTCTACTGGAATGGGAGGAATTGTTTTTTATTCATTTATTTATTTATTTTTTGCAGAACGAAATGGGGAAACCCTTCTGCTTGATATGCCAGGCGTCACTGGCGCGTTTTAAAGCTTCAAACCTGGAACGCCATTTACCAACATGGGATCGCTAGGGCGAATCCCCGTGTTACCTCCGGCTTGGTCGGGCGTCCATACAGACGCAATGGCAGTGTCTGCGGGTGGGAAGTCGGATGTGGGTATGTGTACTGGTCGCTGCACTAGCGCCTCCTCTGGTCGGTCGGGGCGCCCGAGAGGGGGTGGAGCAGCGACCAGGGCGGCTCAAAAAGAGCGGGGTAATTGGCCAGATACAATTGGGGAGGGGGAAAAAAAAGAAAAAGAAGCCTGGACCGCCATTTCTCCTCACAGCGCGCTACCATGGCCCGGGAGTTTCCCCAAAGGCGCGGACCTTCGCAAGCACAAGGTAAACGTGTTGAGACGCCAGTGACTCGGCTTTTAAGAAAACTTACGAAGCACTCGGAGACGGTCACATCGGCGTCATATCAGGTGGCATGGCTGACGCTGGAAAACCATACAATGAAGGGGAATTTGTGAAGACGTGTCTCGGAGATATTTTGGTTTATCGATCCTCAAGCCTGAAAATGATCATTTGAATGAAGCGTTCTTGTGTCAGACTTGCGGCTTTCGCGGCACACCGTCGAGCAGAGAATATCGGATATTAACAGGTCAGTTGAAACACAGTTATGTAATGATACTGAAAAATGGCGGTATTTCAGCATTGCTTCAGATGAGTCTTGCGACGTCCAAGATGAGCCACGGTTGGCAGCATAGGCGTTTCTAGCCCATTTTTGGGGGTGCTGCAGCACCCCTAAATTGAACCCCAGCACCCCTAAAATTGAAGAGATTTTTTATTTTTTACTGTATGTCCATGTTTAATAAGCTGAAGAAATTTCAAAACCATATCCAGTATATGGTTTAAACGTAATATTTTAACAACAAAAATACACCCCCCCCCCATGCTTCGAAAAGGATTTGATCCACCCCCCCAAATTTATCTTGCCTGGCCGGCCAGCACTCTGGGTGCTCAGCACCCCTAAAGCTCTGATCCTAGAATCGCCCCTGGTTGGCAGTATTTGTACGGTCTGCGTCAGAAGACTGCACAATTAAGGAAGAGTTGCTTGACATTGTCCCGTGGCATCGACCTAAAAGAGACACTCATGACTGTCGTTCTGAAGGCAAATTTGCAGTTATCAAAACTAACGGCAGTTGCCACAGACGGCTATGCTGGGGATCTGCAAACGGCCTTGTAGGGTTGTGTAAAGCTGACGACCTTTTCCCGGATTTTTGGACATTTCACTGCATTATTCATCAAGCGCACCCGGTGTCTAAAAAGCTGAACTTGGATCAAGTCGTGAAACCTGTGCTGGAAATTGTGAATTTTCTTTGCACTCATGCTCTCGACCAGACAGTTCAAACTCCTCGTAGCTGAACTTGACGAAGACCTCCCCAGTGATCTGCTCCTCCACTGCACTGTGAGATGGCATTCAAGAGGTAACATGCATGCCCCCTTTTTTGTGTGTGTGCTTTTTTTTTAACTTTTGAACCCAGTGAAGCTGTTTCTGCAAGAAAAACATAAGGACTATCCTGAGCTACATGACCCCCAGTGGATTTCAGATTTGGGGTTTCTGGTCGACATGCTGCATCATCTGAACAAACTGAATCTGGATCTGCAAGGGAAGTTAAAAATGCTGCCTGACCTGGTGCAAAATGTTTTCACATTTGTCAACAAACTCAAGCTCTTTCAGACTCATCTTCAAAAGGGAGAGCTCACACAGTTCCCCTCCTTGTTAAAGGCAAGGGGAGAAGAAGCCGAGGTCTCAAAGGGAGAATTGCATACTAAGCAACACTGGTTGAAAATCTCTGCAGCACAGTTTTGAGGACAGATTCTGCAACCTGAAGCAAAAGAGGCCACAGATCACATTCCTCATTAACCGTTTCACTGCTGAATCAAGATTGTTTGAAAGCCCCTTTAGTTTCAGATGAAGCTGCATCCCATTTGGAGATGACTGAACTTTGTGAGGATGACAAACTTAAATGTGTTTTGAGAGAAGGAACCACAGAGTTTTGGAAAGTTGTGCCCACAAACAGATATCCCAATGTCAAACAGGCTGCACACAAGCTAATGTCAGTGATCAGCTTATGTCTGTGAATCGGTTTTCTACACTAAAACAAGTGAAGTCAAAACGTTGCTCTGTTCTTACGGACACACATGTGAAAGAGTTGCTTCGAGTAGCCACAACTGAGTACAAGCCAGACCTGAGAACCATTGTGGAAAATAAAGACTGCCAGGTGTCCCACTGAGTAAACCGAGGTAAGAAAAGACCTATGAAAATTGTTAGGCTATGTGTTATGATGTAACAGTTAGGCCTGTGTCATTAGGCCTATAAGTCACTGTTACTGTAGTAGTGTGGGCATCCATTTGTTGTGTGGCTCTTTGCAATGACTTCTTTTTTTTTTTGGCTGTTTATGCTGGATTGGTTGCCCACTCCTGAGCTAGTTAAGTACACTTTCTTACTTTCAGAGTTTCTGATTTAAACTGTCTACAGATGAATGCTATAGGTAGTTTCTAACTTCTGCCTTAAGTTACTTTTTAGTGTTTGCCTTACCTACTACTGCTACTACTACAGTACTACTGCTACTACTACTACTTTCGGCGTTTTCGTTTTCCGTTTGCCTTACCTAACATTAGCTAACTACCCATTTCAATTCCAGTGTTGGCTAAATAGCTAGTTGTGCCTATGGCTTGGGATTTCGTTACCAATGTAAAATGTCATACATGAGACAACGGAGTACAGTGGAGGATTAGTTGTTGTAGAGGTACGTTTTGACATCGATATAGAGCTTCTTATTTAATTTGAAGTCTTGTGGGGCTGCGGTGGTTTAGTTAGTCTTCTGCCTTTTTAATCTCAGCTTTTGTAATAGGCACCCCTTTGTTTTCACTCAGGAATACAGGAGTTTTACCTGGTTGGGTAACTGAACAATATTAAAATCCATGTGTGCTGAAGGCTGATCGATTGTATTAGTTAAAATGTATGACTGCTTTATTGAACTAGATGTCATTCACAGAGTCAGCATGAGCAAGAGGAGAGGCGATATCCGCCACTTTTTTGTGCTTAAATAAGAGCAAGTTGACACGTGTAAGAATTAGTATTTAGAGATGATAATGCAGCCTGTATTTTCTGTGGTTGTCATGCAGGCTTAATACTGAGCAGGATAGTATGGGTGATGGTGAGTTTTACATTTATGTGCTGTTGTATTAAGGAAGCAGAGGGAGGTCAGAATGACAGCCAGCAGGCAGGAAGAGGTCGAGAGGACAGTGAGCAGGCAGGACCTAGTAGCAAAGAGGTGAGTTACAAAGAAGACTGCACTTAAGGATGTATGCCAACATACCTTATATTTCGATAAATAGTACTTTCAGAAACTGATAATAATAATAATAATCATTACATTTATATAGCACTTTTCTAGAAACCCAAAGCGTGGGTACTGGCCTCATCTGCACAACAATCCTACCCTGTTTGCAACTAATATGCTAGGACTTTTAATAAGTGTTAGGCTGCTGATAGTAAAGAAAGTTCTGGCACACCATTGTGTGGGTCTGTGTTTGAGCAGAAATTATGCTCTACTGTTGTGTGTGTGTGTGTGTGGGGGGGGTCTGACTTGCTGGCAGTTTTGCTCTAGAATACTTTGTTGGTGACCCTTGACTACAAAAATTGTTGTGTGGTACGTGCCCCATGAGCTGGTGTAAAGGATTTGACTTGTCGTCTACAGACTACAGACATTATGTTACACAAGATAGATACTGTAAGGATTGTAAGACTTCAGTTCACTGAAGCATGCGCCTGCACTGTATTGGGTTTCCTTTACGTCCTTGAGGAAAAAGTTGACCCCCCCCCAGTTGTCATTGTATAATTTGCAATCTGGTAAATTATAAACACTACACATCTTAAATAAGTTGCCAACAGTGCATTAATTAAAATAAAGAAAACTTTAGGCACAGCCCAACCATCAGCAGAAAACTTGACAATTCCAACTAAATGACAATCGCAGATGTGGAATTTGTAAATGGTGGTGGGCCATTTCATGTAGTATTGGCTCCAGAATGATTTTGAATACAGTGGGTTGTTCCATAAATAAACATTCATATACAGTTCATGCTGGTTCCATAAATAAACACATTACAGGTTGAGCTTTGCAAGATTCAGCGCTAAGTCGCTGTGAATAAAGTGTTGGCGTCTTATCAACTGAAGCTCGTAATCACTTGAATTGATGAAGGAATTGCTTTGGGTTGAAATTTCACATACTTGGCAAATCTCAGATTGTATTGAGACTAAAAATGTAATCCAATTCTAATGGAAATGGGCATCGAATTGGAATGAATTATATGGCTCAAAGGGATTAATTTGGTATTTATTTATATATTATATATGATAGATGCCTACACATGTCAACTTTCTTTTTAACAAAAAATTGTGTCAACTCACTTTCAAAATCTTGCACAGTGTTTCAAGTTTCAAGTTGATTTGTCATATATGAAAGCAAGTTAACACTTATGTTTGTTTTGCTGGCTCAACACAAATGGGTGAAAGAGGTCCTTTTAAAAGTACTTAAGAGAAATCAGTGTAAGAACAGGATACATGTACGAAGTCAGTCTGTGTAGACTTTGGATGTGATTTGTTGTACAGTGTGCTACAGTAGAGAGTATCTGTACAATAGCAAGGAACAGTAAACTTGTGTAAATGGCAGATTGTGCAGTCAGTAACAGCTACTATAATGAACAGGTATTGTAACAGCAAAAAGAGCAAATGGCAGATGGTGCAATCAGTGACAGCAATGAAATGGGTATTGTAAGCAGTAAACTTGTGCAAATAGCGATTGAGCTGTCAGTTAGATTCTTATGGCTTGGAAGTAGAAGCTGTCTCGAAACCTGTTGGTCTAAGACTTGATGCTCCGGTACCTCTTGCCAGATGGAAGTAGAGAGAACAGTTTGTGTTTGGGTCGGCCGGGGTCCCTGACTTTGGGGGCCTTCTACAGGCACCTCCAGGAATAAATGTCCTGCATGGTGGGCAGATCACTGCCTGTGATGTACCCTGCCGTTTTCACTTTCCTTTGCAGAGCTTTGCGATAGAGGGCAGAACAGCTGCTGTGCCATGCAGTGATTCAGCCACTCAGGATGCTCTCAGTGGTGCATCAATAAAAGTTAGTAAGGGTCTGTGGGGCCATGCCAACTTTCCTCAGCCTCCGAAGGAAGAATAGTCGCTGGTGTGCTGCCTTAATCACAGTGTTCATATGAACGGACCAAGACAAGTCCTCGGTGATGTGGACACTGAGAAACTTGAAGCTACTAATCCTTTCCACTGGTGATCCGTTGATGTGGATGGGAGGACGCACACCCTCTTGTTGTCTCCCTGAGTCCGCGATCATCTATTTGGTTTTACTTATGTTGAAGGAGAGGTTGATGTCCTGGAACCATCTCACCAGGGCTTCCACCTCTTCCCTGTAGCCTGTCTCATTGCCGTCTTTGATAGAATTAGAGCTTTGGTGGACCACACAGTCATGAGTGAACAGGGGCATACAGAAGTGGGCTTGCCATGCAGTCCTGCGGGGCACCGGTGTTCAGGATCAATGAAGAGTGCACCATGCTCAATGATTGACTTCATCATTATGCAACATTTTGAAACAAAATATGAAATTCAAATTTCTGTTTTTTAGTTACACCAACCTCAAAAATGTCCCCAAACCATGCAGATGGCTGAAACACTGCTGTTTTTCCACTGGACCAGCCCTTAGTTTGACATGCGGTAAATGCCCAGCCTAGCCCACCGAGCCATGAAGATGTTTCTACTTGTTTGATTAATCCACTGTATACCATTCACAACGATTACTGGGGCCTTTAAAATTTGCTGCAGTACCCCTGAAGAATTATGCACAACAAGATCGTTTTTCAGATGTTTAATATTGGACCAAATGTATGACGGAAGGGTCCTGTTATGTGTAAATGCATGTTGTCCTTACACTGTGTGTAAGGACAAAATGCAATCACAATTGCAATTTTATTGTTGTCATTGTGTGTATATAGTGGCCATGTTTCAGGTTAAATGTATGGTTATGACTTATGACATTGAGAACATTGTAACTAATTTTATCCAATTTACTTACTATTTTACTACTGTTAGAGTACTATTATACTTAATGTAATAATAAAACAGTCATAATGAGGGCACATATAAATTGGTAGGTTATACTTGAGGTGGATGCCCTTAGAAGTAGGACTTGCTTTATCCCTATTTAGATAGTCATACACATCATTGAAAAAGCAAGGTGGAGATCATTTCTAGATAATATTTAATTTCTGTTCATATAAATAACTAGATTTTACTATATTTCTGTACCAGAGCTCTTCAAACCGATTGACAGGGCTGCCATAACAAGGACTGGTGTTTTGTGATAGTGATGTGAGAATTAAATTTATTTCAAGTCTGTAACGGTTTTTGTTTTCCTCTTGTATTTTGTCATCATTTAGTATTTTCTTTAGTGCCTTTTATTATAGGTCACATTTTAAGGTATTCGCTAATCTGAAAGTTTTGGATTAATTGATAAAACACCTACGGGAGTTTTATATACGTACAAAAAAATGTAAGCCCTTTTGCAGTACAATTCCTTTATGCATGCAGTGAAAGGCCTTGAAACGTAGAAAAGGGAGCGTGTACTTACAGGATGCACAAGAGAAAAACTTTATTGAATGAATCCATAGACTCTGTTATGTAACCAAGTGTTTTAGCCGCCTGCTTTCAATTATCCAGGTGATCTCGGGGTCAATAAGAGATGAGTGGAATAGTGGAATGTGAAATGGTTCTTTCTTGAAGGTGCACAATGCAGCAAATCCTCGAGCAAAGCCTTATTGTGCACAGCACTAAAGCTGTGTGTTGAACTTTAGTGACAACACAGTAAAATAGGGTGGCCTGGTGGCCTGGGAACATTAATGTATCCTGTTAATTGCTGTTACACATCAATACAATAAAAACCCAAGGGTCTACAAGCCCCAAAGAACCCCCCCCTCAAAAAAAAAAGCTAACACAAAGGTAAACCTAAAACAAAGGTAAATTTTAAAGGCAACAGATCTGACACAAATCAGTACCAACCAAAATGCTAATATGCCTTTTTTTGCACTCAAATGTAAACTCATATCCCCCCCCCACCTTTTTCTCCCCAATTACCAATTGTATCTGGCCAATTACCCCACTCTTCAGGGCTGTTCCAGTCTCTGCTCCACCCTCTCTGCCGATCCGGGGAGGGCTGCAGATTACCACATGCCTCCTCCAATACATGTGGAGTCGCCAGCGGCTTCTTTTCACCTGACCGTGAGGAGTTTCGCCAGTGGTACATAGCGCGTGGGAGGATCACACTATCCCCCCAGTTCCCCCTCCCCCTCCGAACAGGTGCCCTGACCAGAGGTCGCGCTAGACTTTCTCGTTGTCCGTCATGATGACGGACAGGGTCATAAAAATGCGGTCATCAGTTATTACCCGTCATATTCATTTTAATGAGATATAGCCTATTTAATAGCATTTAATTTTCAAAAACAATAGACCACAACACGTTTAATATGCAGAATAACGCTAATGTAGACAAAAGAACAAACTTAGATTATGCATTTATAAGAGAAAAAGGAACAAACGAGATATCGACACTCTTTTCATGTCAACATATGAATAATTTATTTTATTCTTTTTTTTTTTACAGTAAAACCTAATTTATCTGAACCTCAGATATAACAAGAAGAATGGGTAGAAAATGAATTTGAAACAGCTTTAGTTAGTGATTTTCCCTCACAGTGACGGCGGAAAAACAATAAAGAATATGGGGGCACTAATTAACACCGCCGCGGCTATTGTGCATAAATAAGCAAATATGAACGATGCAATTTTACGGAATTCGACAATTAGGCCGACAGTTAAAATATGAACAAACCATTTAAAATAAGTTAAATTACTTAGCTGGTTTAAATTACTTAGCTTGTTTAAAACGAGTTGGCAATGAAGAAGACAAGGTGCAGAGCTAATTAATGATGCACAATCGTCGCCAAGTGGACAGAGGGGTTTACAACAGGTAGTCTGCGTGTGTTTATTGACAGTGTTGCATGTGAATTTAATCGGTCAAATGATGGACAGCCTTTAGATTTTTCCGTCATTGTTAAAAAAAAATCGGTCCAAGACAGAAAATATTCGGTTAACGTGACCCTTGGCCCCGACCGACCAGTGGAGGCGCTAGTGCAGCGACCAGGACACATACCCACATCCGGCTTCCCACCTGCAGACACGGCCAATTGTGTCTGTAGGGAAGCCCGACTAAGCTGGAGATAACACAGGGATTTGACCCGGCGATCCCCGTGTTGGGAGGCAAATGAATAGACCGCTACGCCGTCTGGATGCCCCTCATATTCTTTCTTATATGCTATCTATTCTTTTTGGTAAAAGTAGATGTTTGGCTGAGGAGAGAGAGACAGACAACGCTGACAGCACATTGGCTGCCAATGTGGTAGAAAGGTTATGGTGAATTTACTATATGTCTCCTCTGTTGATCCATTACCCTTCCACAAAAAGAGGTGGCCAAACATGGGGCAGATGGCTGTTTGGACTCTTCTGTTGGTTTAAGAGAGATCCTCACATATGAGGCAGTTGGCTGTGTTGGGCTTTCTAGTGAGTTTGTGGCACATTGATAGAAGGTTAAGTGGGCATCTGTTGGTCTCTGAACATATGGCCATTAAGCTCCCTGAGTGCCACTGCAGAAGAGGGTGAAATCCATTATTGTTCATCTTGCAGGGGCTCATAAAATAACATCCATAGAATTGACAAAAAGGATAGAGAGAGCAGTCCTGATTGAATCAAAGTTCATGTAGAGAAGAAAGTACTCTTTCTATAAATCATATATACACATATATTTATATACAGGCCTCTCATCCAGCATGATGGAATGGCCTCTATGATTCATTCAATCATTATTTGACCATAGGCCACTGAAAAGTCAGATGTTACCATAGACATCAAGACATCACACACCCACATACACAGGCGAGTGTGTGTGTGCGCAAATAAATGTTTGTGAGTGCCAAAAGTTTACAAGATGTATTGGACTTGATCTCATCGGCACGTGACTTTTACATCCAGTCTCCATCGCTGTCATTTATTTTGTAAAATTTACAAACCAACTCTCTTCCAGTGTGCCATATGTGAAAACAGATGTTTTTGTCCTGGCCCAGAGGAGGAAGACAGACGACCTGTCTTCACAACTGAAGTTGAGAAATTGTGTTTATTTGGGTGGGGTTGGGGTTGGCTGGGTATGCCTTGCATAAACACATCCTATGCCACATTTGCAGTACATGCACCATAACCATTATATGCTCCCTCGCTTTTGAACTTTTAAGATTTGCTGAATCTTGGCTCAATTTTCCCCCAAGAAATAATCATATTAACAGTTTGCAAGAAAGAAAGAAAAAAAAAACCCCATGTATATATACCCTCAAGGTGCGCTAAAGGCATGGTCTGACACACATTGTCGACTCAAACATCGCCTCAGGCAGATTGGGTAATTAAAACTATGAATGAAATTATCAGTCAACACAAAAAAGCACTCTTCGAACCCCCCTGTGTAAGCCTATTACTACCCCGCATTCTTTCAGGACACTATGCCAACATTACTATTAAACTACAGCTTGCTTTATTTACAAGACCATCACACTTAATGAATGTGCCTACAATTCAGCAGCCCAAGCACCCCTCAAGAAAAAAAAGTGCCGCTTTGCTTAATTACTGCAGAAATGAAATTTTAATAAAGCTAACAGAAGAACTCGACACGCAATCAGGAAGCCATTAAGCAGATGAAGGTAATCCAGCAGGACTGGGGTAAAATTAGAAATCGGTTGTGAAACCCGAAGCGAGCACAACAAGGCCAAGTTCCCTGAAAGAGAAATTTGATTAAAAGCGTGCCAAGATACACTGAACAAGCAATTTTTAACAAGAGTAAAAATAAGTTTAAAAAAGGAAACACAATTCTTGTGCATGTAAGGGGTTGGAATGGTGTAACTGTAGCCATGAACAAGCCACTCTCACTGAAAGTGGTTTTGTAATTGCTATTGACTTTAAATCTATCCAACATGTTACTGGCCTTGTTCCCCATAGAAAAGCATGGCCATAATGCAGTTCACACTATCCATCTATCGATAAGAGCTAAGAGGATTAAGTTTTTTTTTTACATGTTTTCTCTTTTGAAAAACAAAATAAAACAACAATAAAACAAACTAACAAACAAAAAGGTATGAAAATGAAGTATCAGATATAAAATTAAGTATTAGCTATTCCATCCATCCATCCATTATCCGAACCACTTATCCTGCTCTCAGGGTCGCAGGGATGCTGGAGCCTGTCCCAGCAGTCATTGGGCGATAGGCGGGGAGACACCCTGGACAGGCTACCAGACCATCACACAGGGCCAACACACACACACACACACACACACACATACATTCATATCTAGGAGCAATTTAGTATGGCCAGTTCACCTGACCTACATGTCTTTGGACTGTGGGAGGAAACTGGAGCACCCAGCGAAAACCCTCGCAGACACGGGGAGAACATGCAAACTCCACACAGAGTATGACCCAGGACGACCCACCAAGGTTGGACTACCCCAGGGCTCGAACCCAGGACCTTCTTGCTGTGAGGCGACAGCGCTAACCACTGTACCACTGTGCCGCCCAGTATTGGCTATAATTAGGTAAAATTAAATTTTCCCCAACTTATTTTTTTTTTTTGGATTCCCCCCCTTTTTTCTCCCCAATCGTACCCCGTCCAATTACCCCACTCTTCCGTGCAGTCCGGTCACTGCCCCACCCCCTCTGCCAAGCCGGGGAGGGCTGCAGACTCCCACATGCCTCCTCCAATACATATGGAGTTGCCAGCTGCTTCTTTTCACCTGACAGTGAGGAGTTTTGCCAGGGGGATGTAGTGCGTGGGAGGATCACGTTATTCTCCCCAGTTCCTCCTCCCCCCTGAACAGACGCCCCGACCAACCAGAGGAGGTGCTAGTGCAGCGACCAGGACACATACCCACATCCGGCTTCTCACCTGCAGACATGGCCAACTGTGTCTGGAGGGACGCCCGACCAAGCCGGAGGTAACATGGGGATTCAAACCAGTGACCCCCGTTTTGGTAGACAACGGAATAGACCAGTACGCTACCTGGACGCCCCTCCCAACTCTTGTTAAACAGTAATGGCATGTCTTCCACACGTTTTGTGATTAGGACTCAATGGTGACTGGGTCTTAGATAGATTGTCCCCATGAGCTTATATAAATGAGAATTTACATGTGCAATATGTCAAGCAGCAGCCATAATTAAGATGGATGTGGCGAAAGATGTGAGCTGGACGGAACGGATGTTCTCACATGTCACTCTGAAGCATGCTTTGTCACAAAGGGGGAAGAAAATTTCTATCTTGGTAATCATGACTTTGGATAGGAATAATGGTGAGAGGCCCAGCAGAGAAACTTTAAAGTAAGCAAAGAAAGCAAAACAGGAAAACAAAACAAAAACAAAAACCCAGCAGCAAAAAACTTAATTTAATTTCATCACTGACTGAATTGAACAGAATGTAAAAACATACTCATAGATTGAAAATCAAATTAGAAATAAATTTAGATCATTAGACTAGCTATCTATCTAGCTATCTGTCTGTCTGTCTAAAGAGATAGTCTGTTAATATCCTCCCCTAACCAGAGTGGACATGAATAGCCTGTGGTTGAATTTTAAGTATCTACCAACCTTCTGGTCATAACTCATCCCGCTTTGAACAAATACGTCTGAAATAACATCCCTTCTCGGTAGACCTCGCCGTGGGAGGACTTGCTTATGGGGCGAGGTCAGTCCCGTTTCTGAAGTATTTGACCCTATGAGAACCATTTCCAGGATAAGAGAAGACTCAATTTGGAGGGAACCCAAAAGTGTATGGTGTCAGGAAAAGTGACAGAAAAGTTATGAAGAAAATGAGGGCATGACGTTCATCAGTGACTGATTCAGACCCAGAACTAATACGACCAGAACGAATACTACCAGAACTAATACTACCAGAACTAATACTACCAGTAATATGCAGGCCATGACTGAGACACATTTTTTTGAGCTTTTACATCCGTATTGACAGTCATTGTTATGAATCTCAAGATCCTGGTCATGTATGACTCTAAAGTAATGAAACACACAATACTGCCAATGTGTGAAACTTAGCCCAAATAATGAAATTTGCTACTAGAGTTGTCCTTTTTAAATTGGCTGGTAAACTTCCACAGGCATTGATTATATTTTTACAGTGGAATCCGAAAACCCTATATTTGTACCTACTGGGGATTTTGCCAAGTCAGGAAAGCCACATGTCATAAAGCTGGGTTTAAAATTGTGTAGCAGGAAGAGATAGACCTACTATTTGGAATTAAAATGCTTTCAAAATTATTTTATGTATGTACACTACCGTTCAAAAGTTTGGGATCACCCAAACAATTTTGTGTTTTCCATGAAAAGTCACACTTATTCACCACCATATGTTGTGAAATGAATAGAAAATAGAGTCAAGACATTGACAAGGTTAGAAATAATGATTTGTATTTGAAATAAGATTTTTTTTACATCAAACTTTGCTTTCGTCAAAGAATCCTCCATTTGCAGCAATTACAGCATTGCAGACCTTTGGCATTCTAGCTGTTAATTTGTTGAGGTAATCTGGAGAAATTGCACCCCACGCTTCCAGAAGCAGCTCCCACAAGTTGGATTGGTTGGATGGGCACTTCTTTGAGCAGATTGAGTTTCTGGAGCATCACATTTGTGGGGTCAATTAAACGCTCAAAATGGCCAGAAAAAGAGAACTTTCATCTGAAACTCCACAGTCTATTCTTGTTCTTAGAAATGAAGGCTATTCCATGCGAGAAATTGCTAAGAAATTGAAGATTTCCTACACCGGTGTGTACTACTCCCTTCAGAGGACAGCACAAACAGGCTCTAACAGGTACTATTTAATGAAGATGCCAGTTGGGGACCTGTGAGGCGTCTGTTTCTCAAACTAGAGACTCTAATGTACTTATCTTCTTGCTCAGTTATGCAACGCGGCCTCCCACTTCTTTTTCTACTCTGGTTAGAGCCTGTTTGTGCTGTCCTCTGAAGGGAGTAGTACACACCGGTGTAGGAAATCTTCAATTTCTTAGCAATTTCTCGCATGGAATAGCCTTCATTTCTAAGAACAAGAATAGACTGTGGAGTTTCAGATGAAAGTTCTCTTTTTCTGGCCATTTTGAGCGTTTAATTGACCCCACAAATGTGATGCTCCAGAAACTCAATCTGCTCAAAGAAGTGCCCATCCAACCAATCCAACTTGTGGGAGCTGCTTCTGGAAGCGTGGGGTGCAATTTCTCCAGATTACCTCAACAAATTAACAGCTAGAATGCCAAAGGTCTGCAATGCTGTAATTGCTGCAAATGGAGGATTCTTTGACGAAAGCAAAGTTTGATGTAAAAAAAATCTTATTTCAAATACAAATCATTATTTCTAACCTTGTCAATGTCTTGACTCTATTTTCTATTCATTTCACAACATATGGTGGTGAATAAGTGTGACTTTTCATGGAAAACACAAAATTGTTTGGGTGATCCCAAACTTTTGAACGGTAGTGTATGTATGTATGTATGTATGTGTATCTCTGTGTGTATGTATGTATGTATGTATGTATGTATGTATGTATGTCCCTGTGTGCATGTATGTATGTATGTGTCTTGTCTGTGTGTGTATATGTATGTATGCATGCACGCATGTATGTATGTATGTATGTATTTGTTTATGTATGTTTGCATGTATGTATGTACTAGTAAGTGACCCGCAACCAAGTTGCGGTGATCATGATGTTTATTAGCTATCCACCCGTCTAAATCTCCCTCCTCTTCATCCTGCCTGCTAACCGCCTTCCCCCTGCCCCTAACTCCCCCCCACTCCGACTCCCTCCCCCCAAATGCTCAGAATCACTTGAAATGCCGAGAAAAGTGGTTTTTAGCCATTTTTAGAAAATGCATATTTTGCATAATTATAATTATATTCTATTTTTCTGCTATTTTTCTGGTCCTCTCTGGAACAATACCTACCACCTCCAAAAGAAATTAGGATCATAAATGCTTTAGTTTTCGGTCCCGCTATCTACACTAACACCACACACACACACACATTCCGAAAATATATGAGTAGAAGGTGCGAAAGTACCCACACCTGTACGACACGTCACAGAGAGGATGCATAGCACCGTCTCTTCAGTTTATTGTCTTGTAGAGCCAGCAGGCAAGAGCATCTCTTCCTCGTCGTCAGTGTCGGACGCCATGACAGAAGAGTGTAAACAACGCGCAAGCATTGTGGGTAATGTAGTGTTTCACGGACAGTTTTACAGGAAACTACAACGCGGAAGTGCGCTCGACTATGGAAGCCCAAATGACTGCGGACATTCCTCGTGGAGTCCGCTCCGCTTGCGTTCCGCCCGAGTATGTTTGGGCCTTAAATGTGATTCATCAGATAAGACACTCGGACACTTGCACGCGCGCAACAGCGGACACTTTATTGTTCGTCGGACCCGCCGAAACCCGAACCGCCCGCACGCGCGAAAAACAGAAAACTTTATTGAGTTCACTTCACGTGACAGCCGCCATATACGCCCGTGCTCGACCCATGCAAATGTGACTCTGACGTTGTGGCTTATTTCACGGACGCTTTCTATTTCCAACGCTGCTCGCCGTCTCCGACCGCCATCCAGCAACCCGTTAAGAACGCGAGGTTTGTGCGAACGGCGGAAAGAGCCGAGGCGTGACGTAGCCAGAGCCCGCCATCTTGTTGAACTGCTCAGGATTCTGAAGGGATTCCACGTATTTTATGCATATTCCGCACATTATGCATATTTTTAATGTTCTGCTATTTTTATAGGTGCCCCCGATAACCTCCAAAAAGAATCAAGGCCCCAAGTGCTTTAGTTTGGCCGTTTATAGACTCCCACACAGACACACACCAGACACACATTGTGAAAATACGGGAGTCGATGTATGTATGTATGTATGTATGTATGTATGTATGTATGTATGTATGTATGTATGTATGTATGTATGTATGTATGTATGTATGTATTTGTCTGTGTATGTATGTATGTAAGGATGTATGTATGTGTGTGTGTATGTATGTATTTGTCTGTGTGTGTGCGTGTATGTATGTATGTGTGTCTGTGCATATATGTCTGTCAAGTCAAGCCTCAAGGGGCTTTACAGCAACGCAACATCCAGTCCTTAGACCCTCGCATCGGATAAGGAACAACTCCCTAAAAAACCCTTTAACGGGGAAAAAATAGGAAGAAAGCTCAGGGAGAGCAAGAGGAGGGATCTCTCTCTCAAGACGGACAACGTGCAATGGATGTTGTGTTTACACAATTTACACAATACAACATTGAAAGAGCCTAACAGAATTGTAATGGAATTGTAAAATGTATGAAGAATATGATGCGCAGGATGATGAGCAGTGTCCAGATACAACCGGAACAGCCCAGGACCCAAGCCACGCGACCAGGATCCACCCATCCATCCATTATCCGAACCGCTTATCCTGCTCTCAGGGTCGTGGGGATGTTGGAGCCTTTCCCAGCAGTCATTGGGCAGCAGGCGGAGAGACACCTTGGACAGGCCGCCAGGCCATCACACAGCCCCCCCCAGGGCCCCCCCACCACACACACATGCACACATTCATACCTAGGGACAATTTAGTACGGCCGAGTCACCTGACCTACATGTCTTTGGACTGTGGGAGGAAACCGGAGCCCCTGGAGGAAACCCATGCAGACACGGGGAGAACATGCAAACTCCACACAGAGGACAACCCGGGACAACCCCCAAGGTTGGACTACCCTGGGGCTCGAACCCAGGACCTTCTTGCTGTGAGGCGACCGACCACGCTAACCACTGTGCCACCGTGCCGCCTGACCAGCATCACCATATAGGGAAAAAAAAAGTAAAACGTAAAAAAACCTCTAATTATTGCTTTGTAAGAAACTTTGAGACACTAACAATACCACTTAACCAATACTATCGTTAGTCTCAAATTGTATGTATGTGTGTGTGTGTGTGTGTGTATAACTGTGTAAACATAGTTTACAAATGTCTTTTCAGTCTGTAAAATCAGCACAATGAAAACGGTTCTGGGTTGAAAATCAGGTTAGAAAAATGTTAATGCTTGCCCAGCCAGATTAGGTGGTCTGCGAGGCATATTGCACATGCTAATTGCCGTTTAAAATGTGTACCCATATGACTTGAAATGTGCTGTCATGCCACTAACCACATACAGAGAAGCTCTGACTGCAGAAAGATGTGCAATTAGTATTCAACCTGCTCTGGCTGAGTAAACAGAACGTGGTTGTCAATCCGTTCCTTAAATATGATTTCTTTTTTTTCTTGTTTTGAATCAGTGGACTCGATTCCTATTCCAACACAACCATAAGGACGCTTACTAGATGTACAATGCTAACACGAAAGAGTTGTTAATGTCTGTGTCACAGTGGCAGGGATACAACTGTGGCTTTTGCATTGCTTAATTAAAGTACAGTTTGATGTAATAGACCATCAGCTCAAATATCATAATGTCCCTGAATATGAGCCAGAACGGGTGCCTGATTGAAAATGAAGCGTATTAGGCCCAGTTCACACAAAACAATTACGATTAATTATAACCGTGTCACTATAAAGTGTACTAGTGTAGAACAAGTCAGAAGAAGTTCACCATAATTGTCTGTCTGTTATTCGGTGGTAATAATATCAATAAATTAGTAACCGGGTTATTAGTAATTAGTACGTAAACAAGGCAAGTAGTACAAGTATTACTTGGTGCGGCAGAGGAGGAATAGATTAAGCTCCAGATAGTTGGAAAAAGTTCAGCATATTTTTTGCTTACCTGTCATGGGGGTAAGATGAATGTCAAGTTGTCATGACTGGCTGGAGGAGCAAAATACATCTTGTAGTCTTCTTGCTTTTTTTTTGTTGAATTTTCCCCCTTTTTCTCCCCAATTGTACTTGGCCAATTACCCCACTCTTCTGAGCTGTCTCAGTCACTGCTCCACCCCCTCTGCAGACTACCACATGCCTCTTCCGATACATGTGGAGTTACCAGCCGCTTCTTTTAACCTGACAGTGAGGAGTTTCTCCAGGGGGACATAGCACATGGGAGGATCACGCTATTCCCCCCAGTTCCTCTGCCCCCCCAACAGGTGCCCCAACCGACCAGAGGAGGTGCTTGTGCAGCGACCAGGACACATACTCGCATCCGGCCCACAGACACTGCCAACAGTGTCTGTGGGGACGCCTGACCAAGCCGGAGGTAACACAGGGATTCGAACCAGTGATCCCTGTGTTTGTAGGCAACAGAATAGACCGCCATGCCACCTGAACGCCCCCGTCTTCTTGCTTTTTGTAAAGAACTATATACCCCAGATCAACTATATCATCTCTACTTACAAATATGACTTTGGCAGAGGGACAGAGTTATGAAACAACGCTAGATGAGCAGATTTCATACACAAGTTGTGGAACAAATATGAAAAGGTTTTGAATAGAGACACTACCCAAGGGACATAAATACAATTCTCCCTACATTTGTTTTCCATCCAGGAAAATATTTTTTTAAACCAACTCAAAAGACAAATCATCACAATTTGTTATTGCTTTTATTAAGTTAACTTATCTACTTTATTTGGTTTTATTTACTTTGTATTGTCACTGAAAGTGGGATACTGTCGTTTTTGTGTGCATTTCCATTAGGGGTGTGTGTGTGTGTGTTACTGTTTGGGAACGTCTACTGCCTTGATACCAACTAATGCATATGAGAACAAACTCAAACCTGTTTTATGGAACAGTATTTAAATTGATACACAAAACAGTTATTTATCTTTAGTCATAATGTTTTCACGGTCATTTATGCATTTGCACATTGTCCGCTTTGATAGGTAAATACATGCTATCATAGTATGATAGGTAAATACATGCTATGATAGGTAAATACATGCTATCATAGTATGATAGGTAAATACATGCTATGATAGGTAAATACATGCTATCATAGTATGATAGGTAAATACATGCTATGATGGGTAAATACATGCTATGATGGGGAAATACATGCTATGATAGAGAAATACATGCTATGATAGTATGATAGGTAAATACATGCTATGATGGGTAAATACATGCTATCATAGTTTGATAGGTAAATACATGCTATGATGGGTAAATACATGCTATGATGGGTAAATACATGCTATGATAGGTAAATATATACTATGATTGGTAAATTCATACTATGACCTATCATTGGGTTATCAAATTAAAATCACTGCTGACCATTGCTCCTTTTTACCATGTGGCGTATCACCGAATTCATGAGATGTTTACATCACCGGTAGTGGTAGCCCTTTCTAGAATTACTAAAGTGCATGTTTTGAGTATAATATTGCATTTTGCTGATACACTTTTATTTATCACCTATTTCGGTTTTATCTATTATTTTGTCCAATACCTTAGTACCACAAAGAGCGTAGTTATTGCATACGGTACCATGCGTTGTGCGATATGAAATGTGAAGCTGCGTTCCCAGATAGTTCATGTGGACACGACTTTGTTCATCACTCATCTACGTGACCTCTTCAGTCTCAGCTCACTGCAGGTATCCCCACCCTTGTAAACAGCACCGTTGCTTCACCAACAAAACCGGTGATCTAACACGGGTTCCATATGCAATTTTCCGTGACCATTCAGGTTACGATGGCCACGCGTGCTATACACAGAGGGCTGGGGAATAGCTGCAGTCACAGCATTGGAGTTGCTGTGTTTCTTAAAGGTAATCGATGAAGAGACCCAACATAGCCTTGCTATTCTGAGGATGTGATCGATCAGTGCGGCAGGATCCCAAGTGACATTGAAGGATGTGTGTGTGTTGGTTAGTTACTGTTTGCGACTTCACTTACCCCAGAAAACACTTGCTGTGTTTGACACACGTTATATAGACGCGGTGGAGGTGCAGCGCCGCATGAGGAATGACGGTGCTCAAGGCATATCACCACAGATAGTGGTAGAAGTAACGGATCATGTCTAGGAGCGTTTGTTAAGGAATAGGGCAATTTTCTTATCGTGAAATATTGTTGCTGGTTTTTGTATATTTAAGCAATGGTATGACAATTATCTTTTGTTTATACCTTTTACTGAGTCTATACTAAACCATTGTCTAACATTTAACATTAAGCACCATATCTAACATTTCTTTGAGAACCCTCGCTTACACATCTGATTCACTAGATTCAGTTATGGTCTTCATTTTTTGTATGAAGTGCTTTTAACACTCAATCTATATGGCTCATGAAAGTCTTGTTTTTTTTTCGTTTTTTTTTTTCTTGTCCTCCATGACTGAAAGCAAGTGCATGTGTTTTCAGAGTACAGGGAACACGCTACCGAGGACCGGGGCCAGTACATACAAGGTTAAATGCTGGAGCACATTAGCACTTGTTCCTCATGGCTGCCATTGGCTTTCATTAGTATCTATTAAGATTAGCCTTTAATTCAGGGACTCCAGGGGCGGCTGCCTTTTGTTCTTGGAAAGGAGGTAGACACTTTGTCCTTTCCAGACAACAACGGGCAGACACTTGCCTACCCGTTGTTAAGCGTAGGATCAATTCCCGGAAGCACGTTGTTTAGTGTGTTGTGTAATTTTTGAAACGGTCATGAACTTAACATGTATCTCAGAATGAATAAGGATACCATACCACTGCACACATTCATACACAATTCCCCTCTCTGACCCTGACCCCTGCTTTCCTTTTTTTTCTAAATTATTCATGTCTTTAATTTATAACTCCATTACACCTAACACTTCAAGCTGAATTAAAGGTTGTTTTGTTTTTTTGTTTTAATAATAATAATAATAATCATTACATTTATATAGCTAACTCACTTCAACCACCATTGCGGTCATTTACTATGCAGTATGAATATGATGCAAATGACAGACAATTAAAATCAACAATCAAAGCATCAGTCGTTTACCCTTTTTTTTTTAGATTTTTTTAATTTCATTTTGTTAAATTGTCTGTAAACCGTATAAGTACAGCTAAAAAAATGGAAACAACAGCAGGAAAAATTGTGAATTTGGTTGCATAAGTTGTTGAAATTGAATAAAAAAAACTAAGTTAAAAAAAATGAATAAGGATAGAACACCAAGTCAAATTTCTCTACTGCGCTCCTTCAGTCCAAGTCCTACGATATGTAAATGAACCTGTTAAAATTACAACTCTAAAATATACAAAATTTGACACTTTTTAATTTACTAATTGGAAATGATACTCTAAATCAGGTGAATCAACAGTTTTTTGCAGTGTTAGTCCATCAACATAGAATGTATCATCAGCAATATTATCAGCTTGGTCAGGTTCTATCTGGTGAACAGCTCTCCTGAATTTTAGCTTGTTGTGGCCCTGTTGTACAGATCTACAACATCTTTTGAAGTGATTCCATTTTTTACAGGCGTTGCACTGTTGACCAAAAGCTGGGCATTTGTCTCTCCTGGCCGCATGACTGCCTCCACAGTTGTTGCAGTTAGCAATGCTCTGTTTGGCATATTTTTCTGATTGATTGTCCGCTTTGTCTCTATCATGCTTTTTTATTCTCGTGAATTTAGGTTGGACTGCATCAACATTTGTAGCATAATGCCGTTGTGAGGCTAGTGTCTTGTTGTGCTCTTCCGCCATCTCGTGTATTTGACAGACAGAGACTGCTTTGGCTAGCGTCAAGTCACTATCACGCAATAGCACTTTCCTCAGATTGTCATTATTTATGCCACAGACAAATCTGTCCCGAACGAGCTCTTCACATAGATCTCCAAAGTTGCAGCTTTTTACTTTTATTCTCAAGTCACTGACATATGATTCAATGGACTCACCAGCCCTCTGATTGCGTGTGTTGAACTTGTGTCTTTCCATTGTAATGTTGGGCCGTGGGCTGCATATCTCACGAAACTGTCTTTTCAGGCATTCGGGATCCTCCTTGGATTCAGCGGGAACGAGGACTTGTCCTCCCTCGCCGGGTGCTCTCACTTCTGCTGCATACACAAAAGACCGTTCGCGTTCAATGGCCTCTGGTCCTGCTGAGTTGAGGAGAATGTATGCACGGGTGCGGGCTGGCTTGTCAGAGCGCCGCCGCCGCGACGAAAATGTCACATTCCTGTTCGAAGATCCGCCAGTTTTCACTGATGTTGCCATCAAAGACGAGAGGGTCGGGCCGCGATATTATGAACCCTACATAGCCCTCGCCAAAATCCCGTACCCTGTCCCAAATCTCGCGAACGGACGCCGGATTTCCGCTGCGTTGCTAAGGAAACAATCAACTATCAACTCGGTGCGAAGCAAAGCTAACGTTAGCTACCTTCAATTTTGTAATTTTGTATTTTTCGCAATTTTGGACAGCTGGCTGCTTTTGTAATTTTGGACTGCTGGCTGTCAACAACAGAACGGAGGTAAGTAACGTTAGTTGTCTGAAAATGAACATATATCTAATAAATAGACTAGATTATTTTTGGTTTTGATTAAAAATAATCAAAATATTAAGTTACATAACTTATGAATCGTCTAAAAAGTGAACCATGGGGTTGAAATTATGATTGTGAGGGAAAGAATAGCCTTAAGTTGACTAACCTAACAATTTTAGGTTACAAGGTCTGCCTCTGCTCCTTGGATACGTTATTGGTATTATATTAATGTTGATTGTGGATAACTTAGACAGGTTAAATTGTGGGTGTACAGCGTTTCCTTGATGAGCGCTAACCCCATAACAACATATTTTCGCGTTGCTACGGTGGCGCACACGTGACAAAGCCAGAAACGGGATTTTGGCGAGGCCTATGTAGGGTTCATAATATCGCGGTCGGGCCGCCGAAATCCGTCCGCCATGTTCGCTGATTAGCTCCGTAGGCTAGGTGGCTCCGTTGTCCTCGCTAGAAAAAATAAAAAGTATCGGCCGAAAAAATGAGCGTTAAAGTTCCAAAATCTTCCGCTTCTGACACCATGTTTCGTGTTCTCATGAATGACGCAGGGTTAGTATTCATAACCTGGTTTATTAACCAACACGACGAGGATGCAATAAGACGACATACGCGTAGCTGGCATCCAGCACTATCGCTTCGGGGGCCCTCACCCGGTAACCTATATAACTGAGTGTTCCTCAGTACGGTGTCTGCAGTGGCTCAATAAACATCAGCAATAACACAGTCACTGATCTACACTAAATATCCTTACTATTTAACATAGTAATAACTAAATCATATTTGACGCGTTCTGGCTATTAACATTAACAAATCATCACAAAAAAGAAAGCCCTAATCAAAAATGTTTATCTGAGCACTATTTTCCGGGCTCTCTCAGACTGAAGATGAGAGTGTTAATTGTCTTTGTAGTGTTGGGAGTTTCTGTATGTTATGATATAGTATGTGAGTTCAAAAATACAACAAAAAGAATAACGTCCATTTTCAGACCAGACTGTGCCAGTGAATACCAGTAGTGGTAAATGTGTCGAGGATTTCCATCTTGCTGAGTGTATGTCAATACTAAGACCACACCTGGATCATTGGGGATGATAAAAGTCTGTTGAAATACAATAGTCATGTCTGAGCCCCGTGAAGCTTAACAGTCTCCCCAGAGATGGGAAATATTCCTCTGTGTAATGCGATGTTATCCATCATTAATCTTATAAACAAATAGATGCTATTGGTAAGAGTTTGCCCTTAGTAACAGATCATATCATGACGTTCTATTGATAATGAGTGCAATGCCAAGAATGAGGAAATATGTTTTGAGCAGCTTAAATGCTTGGAAAATGTTGAATTTATTCTAAATGCATGACTTATGGGCGTTTTGGAGCACAAATATTAATGATTTTGACATTTTATCATCCTGAAGGCCATTATTTAATCTTGCCACTGCAGTTAAAAGACTGAATAGCAAAGGAGGTCTTTGGGGCTTTGACATCAAGGAAATCAGTCATGGCTGTATGTGACTCATGCACAATGAGAATTTTCCCCAATTTTTCACACGTTGATGGGAAAATAGTGCTGATGTTAGGACACTTTTTAAGGCTGACTTAAATGTTAGACCATGCTAGACTCAGTTACTCTTTAATTTGTCTCTGCTGAAAAGGGGGTCTGGGTCCAAACAATGGACTTTACTGACCGGGAAAATATGGACCAAGGTTGTCACATAGATGGATTGTCTCCTTCTGCAACAATTACTATCACAGTGCCTCATGGCAAAGCACTGCACTACTAAAGGTGTTGAGACTAGCTGCACTGGATGATTCCCATATGTGAGTGATTTGTGGTAAACCCAGTAGCTTGATTCCCAAATGTTGCTTTCAGGAAGTGGTCTCAACAACCTGACCTAATTAAATAAACTCTGTCCCATTTGGTGATGAAGTTCCCCCTCATTAGTGTCTCAGTTGTCAAGTGTGGTGTTTACTGTAATGATTTCTGCTGAGTCGTTGCGTCAACCATTCTGCAATTAGCATTCGCAGATGTACGGTAATTGCATGTGTGCTCACATTGCAAAGCGCCAACAGGGGAGGCACGAAATTACGGCCTACCTCCGACGTGCCCCGAATGTCCGGTGCTCCAAGCACACCGGCGTGTTTGTGTGGAGAATTTTGCATCAGATAAAGCGTCAGTTATCTGCAGGTATTTTGAAGGAGGGGGATTTGCCCTGTCCTATCAACTCTATACCCATTACAGAAGCTCTCTTAACATGCAAACAAAATCACATGTGTGCTCAAAAACTAAAAAAATCAATATTCCCTCAACGACGGCTAACACTGACAACAGGCCCTCCGTACAGCTTAAAAAAAAAAAACCCAAAACCCCAAACAATTTTTCCCTCTTTTATATGCCACAGTGCCTTCACTACCAAGTGAGTGTGACTGGGGATTCAGAACCGCGAGGTGTGATGGCAATGTATTCTTTTCATTCACTCAGCCGTGTTATGAATTGGGTTATAGCAAGGGGTCTCCAGAGGTTTCCTGAGAATTGGATGCCACCCTGTTACCTCACACACACACACACACACACACACACACACACACACACACACACACAGAAACACAAACATTTTAGCATGCAGATAGTATATAGACACAACACACTAATTAGAGATGAAAGATAATTCAACATTTAAAAAAAATTTGAACACTTTAATTAATTCCTCAGTCTGTGGGGAGGTAGTGAGGTGCTTAGGTTACTAAATACTCTCTTGCTTTAATGAAATACCCCAATTGCTGAATAATTTTACCAGCAAACATTTAAACAAAACAAAGCAGTAGGTGTAAGTATATTTGGTGGCCCTTGTGGGAGTCAAACCCTTGACTGTGGTGGCACAAGTACAAATAGTGGCTTTGCTTGTTCCCATTTATACTGCTCTTTTATATAGTTTTGGCTGTTGATCACATTCCTCTGGGAAATGGGTCAAAGTAGGGTTGTGGGCAGCAAGGAACAAGTAATTTCTGCTTTTTATGTTTATAGGTTTCTGTGTGTGTGTGTGTGTGTGTGTGTGTGTGCATGCATTGTGCATTACCATGCATCAATTCGAAGAAGGTATCTTCATAGATTTTCTTGGTAGAGCCATGAAACAGTAAAACAGGATACTTCGGTGGCCTGTGGGACCAAAATGAATCTGTGAGCTTGAGTGGGAACCGTTTCGGCTCATAAAACATTGCGGTCTTATGACAGTCCTGTTGCTTTTTTGATGCAGACTAGTTGAAATCTGGCTTGAAATCCAGGCCTGTTTTCATTTCAACTGAGACCTTATTTAAAACGGGGCGACTTCCATCGAGAAGAGGGCTCTCGCTTTTATTAGACACATGAGATCATTGTCAAACAGGAATGGTAGAAAAACACAACACGGTGCTAATAAAATACATGTCACAATAGAGGAGATAAGACAAAAGAGAAAGTAAGCCAACAAAATAAAAAAAAGCTTGCAGACATTTAAGCTGTCATATTGTTTACTGATGTCTTTCATTGTTTCTGATCTGAATTGTGAAACTGGAGCACGTCACCGCATCCTTCACATAGCAGTTTTCTGTTCATGCGAGCTGCCATCTTACAACTTGAAGGTCTCCATGGTCCGGACTCCAAACCTTGAATCTTTGATAAATTCAAAACAGTCCCCAAGGTTAGACGAGTCAGAGAGTTTGGCTTTACCTGGGGGCGAGGCTATACCCGGCCCTGTTCTCACCACAGTAACTATACTGCAGTACCACAACTGTCACAGTCGGAGTTTGTACTCAGTTGTGAGGACGCAGCAGGCAACTTCGGTCCGCGGGTGTTGCGCTTAATGCAGCATTCTCCTTCGTTTAATGAATGCATTCTCTGAACGTGAAGGTGCATGTCCGCCTGTAATAATTAACATTCACCTCTGCCGCACAGGTGTGACCTACAGGAAGAGCTACATGAACTCGACATTTAATTTAAAGGAATATTAATGTCAGGAATGTAATGTCAGCGCAGCGTGGGTCCATGCCCCGCGTAGATGTCAGCCTGCCTTTTTCCTTTCCCGGCCTACACAATCAAAGGTGACAGGTTAGACCTCCTCTCACAAACCTACCTGTGCATTTTCTTTTTTGGGGGGGGGGATTTTTCCCCCTTTTTCTCCCCAGTTGTATCCGGCCAATTACCCCACTCTTCCAAGGCATCCTGGTCACAGCTCCACCCCCTCTGCCGATCCGGGGAGGGCTGCAGACTACCACATGCCTCCTCCGATACATGTGGAGTCACCAGCTGCTTCTTTTCACCTGACAGTGAGGAGTTTCGCCAGGGGGACGTGGCGCGTGGGAGGATCATGCTATTCCCCCTCCCCCCCGAACAGGTGCCTCGACTGACCAGAGGAGGCGCTAGTGTAGCGACCAGGACACATACCCACTTCCAGCTTCCCGCCCACAGACACGGCTAGTTTAGTCCATGGACCAGAGGCCAAAATTTCCCTATTTCGTCCATCTCAGGGTGGCAAAACTTTATTGTGATTTTTGAAAAGATACATGTCTGTAGATGATATTTTGGTATGATAGCCCTTCCTAAGTGGTAGCTATGTCACAGTTATCAGCTCATAGTTGTGTCTGTAGAGACGTCCGACCAAGCCGGAGGTAACACGGGGATTCGAACCGCTGATCCCCATGTTTGTAGGCAACACAATAGACTACTATGCTACCTGGATGCCCCTGCTTGTGCTGTTTCTGAAGACGTCCTGATGCAGGATTGTGCACAGATGTTTTTGGGAGTCAGAGAATTAATAAAGTTCCCTCCTGCACTTAATCTTGTAGGATGAGAGGTGTGATGGGTTTCTCTTTTTTTTTCATAATAATAGAAACGTTTATAAATGGTGGAAAATGAAGCATCCACTAAACTAGGGATGCATCGATACAGGTACTGTTACCAGTCTGAAGTGGAGAATTGGTATCACTGATTTTACAGAAGACCTAAGTCTTCTAAAATACCAAAACACAGGAGTAACATGATACAAATAAAAACAAAATTGATTGATTTACTGGGGTTTTGGCACATGGAAGCTTGTGTTTCTTAAATTGTAAAAAAAAGAAGTATATATATATATATATATATATATATATATATATATATATATTCTATCTCAACTGTTTTAGCCATAGACACCAAACTAATGACCTAAGTTTGCACTGTTTAGCAAAAGTAATAGATTGGATCGGTACTTGGTATTGGCCAATAATTAAAGATTCGTAACTGAAAAAGCGATATCGGTGCATGTCCACACGAAACCTTTTCTGTGGAATAACTTTGTATGGTAGGACATACTAAGTCCTCTTCAGGTTCTGCCTGGGCACATTGCATTCTGTTGAAGAGGAGTGTAACCTATTGTTTATGGGGGTCCACCACCCACCCCTGTCCAAATGCTAATTGAATGCCAAAAGCAGTGGCTTGTTTCATCAGGGTTGCTCTGCGGCAGACACCCGGGGATGGATCTCACATTATGTTGACAGTACCATTTTCCACAGAGATTCATTTGTGCCGAAACAGGTGTAGTATTTGCATAATTCATCACCAACTTGTTTTTTTTGGATGAATTAGGGAAATCATGGGATACAAGTAAATCCATCTACCTGTACGTTCTCACAGTAGAAAAAAAAAAGAAAAAAGAAATTTTGAATAATGACTCGCACGTCTGTAAACAACTAGGATGGGCTGTCACTTATTATACGTACAGAATATGAAGCAGCGTCCCCCGCCCGTTAACTGCATTTGTGATTCTCACTGTATATAGTTGATGTTGTAAAGAAAGACAGAAAGAAAGAAAGAAAAACAACAAAAGCAACTGCATAATATGACAGCAGCCATTTAATAATCAGTGTATGTATACATAATTGTTTAGATTGTGTTATGGAATACCAACAAATACTACAGCAAATATAATCGTTTCGTTTCACTTTTGTATTGATGGGTGATTACCATAAATAGACATCATATTGTTTACATTTTTTAAACTCTGGATAGAATTCATCTTATTTATAATCATTGATACTAACATTATATTTTCTTAGATATATATATTTTTTTACAAACTGAACAAATGTAATAGATCACTGTGTAACAATGAATTTGTACAACATTTTCTACTTGCTGCAATTTCTTCACCTATTCCCTACTATTGAACAGATACAAGTACCAGTGCTATAATTCTACTAAAACAACAACGACTAAAACACCAAGCATACGGTGATGGGTACATGATGGTTGGACTGACTGGCTATAACTCGTGTGGCAGTTGCTTTTAGCCGTGTTTGTTTGTAAGTTGATCTAGGCTATATCTTGGCTGTTTTTTTACTGACATTTCACTGAGCAAGCTTGATCAAAGATAAAGTTCTTCACTTCATTTTGTGGATAATGAGATATAGGTTAGCTCACTGCTAATGCAGGCGGCATGGTGCTGCAGTAGTTAGCATGGTCGCCTCACAGCAAGAAGGTGCTGGGTTCAAGCCCCGGAGTAGTCCAACCTTGGGGGTCGTCCCGGGTCATCCTCTGTGTGGAGTTTGCATGTTCTCCTCGTGTCTGTGTGGGTTTCCTCCGGTGGTCTGGTTTCCTCCCCCAGTCCAAAGACATGCAGGTCAGGTGAATTGGCCACACTAAATTGTTCCTAGGTGTGTGTGTGTGTGTGTGTGTGTGTGTGTGTGTGTGTGTGTGTGTGTGTGTGTGTGTGTGTGTGTGTGTGTGGGCCCTGTGATGGCCTGGCAGTCTGTCCAGGGTGTCTCCCCTCCTGCTGCTGGGATAGGCTCCAGCATCCTATGACCCTGAGTGCAAGATAAGCGGTTTGGATAATGGATGGATGGATTGCTAATGCAACTTGATCTCACCATTCTGATTACTGCTGGGGTTTCAAAGCAAATATATATATATATATACAATGATTGCTTATGGCATGAAACAGGCTTGTATGTCTCATAAAGAATTTACTTGACTCACTGAATTTTATATATATATATATATATATATATACATACATACACACACACACACACACACACACACACATCTATATTGATTGATATTCCGCTCCTCATTAGTTGAGCACTTTTATCAAAACCATTGATGGTGTCTTAAAAAACCCGCTATATATATATATATATATATATATATCAACAATTTTGATGTTGATATTCCACTCCTCATTAGTCGAGCACTCAACACCATTGACGGTTTCGGAAAAAACGCTATATAGATATAAATAGCTTGCACTGCTATGTAATATATACACACACACACACACATATATATATATACATCCCTAACATTATTTTACCTTGTTGATGTTTCATTTAGGTCACAATAAAAAAAAATTGCCTCTTCATTATGTGTGTATTACCACCAGAATGACTAAAGAGCACTGACTGACATAGATACAACGAATCGTGGTCCTTGTAGTTCACTAACATATTTTCAATGCTGTCAAATACTGATATCATGATTGAACACTGCCTTTAAGTGTAAATCATCACTTTACCCATAATGGACTTTAAATCCAAGATTTATGTGTGCAGGCCACCCAAATATGTATATAGGAAATCCTTGATTATAATATCACTTATAATTGAAAAACAACACTCATTACATTAAGCATAAATTTCATCTTAAAACTGCAATCCTGAAGCTGCACATGCAAAAAGTGTCTTTTTGGACTTTTTATAAGGCTGGATACATCTAAATGCATTTTTTTTTTGGATATTAGATGATTTTTTTTTTGGGGGGTGGTCAAACACCAATGAGGTTGAATGAGGATTTTAAAAATTTTAATTCATGTCTAAATCTGTAGAGCTGACAAAATTGATTTTGTCAGAAAGCAGCAGATCAAGATGAAAATATCTGTAAATGTTGATAGGTTCTTATTTACTTCCCTGAATCCAAGCTTTGCACAAGAAAATTATGTTCTGTTTTGCACAACAGCTCTGCTCCTCTAATCATATTAAGGCATTTTGTCTGTGAAATGTCTGTGAAAGTTAAACACAGTAGGTGGTATTCCTGTGGAGGGCATTACTGTGAAAGTATCTCACTGAGTAGCCTTTGTTGCCACCGTACTTCTGGCCAACGCCAGTTGGATGAAACAGAAGGCTAACACAAGACACGAGCTTATTTGCGATTTGTCGTTGGATGGAGCTTTGCATCTGATTCAGTTGACTTAATTCCGTTAGACACGGTTTGTTCAAACAACATGCTAACTGTGGCAAAGTAAGACATACTGTGATATGAGACAAGTTGCCAATAGTACACAACTCATGAGGTGTGTAGTGTTTTCTTTAATTTGGGACTCAAAAGGTCTGGAGCAGAAGCAGAAGAGTGGTTGGGCAACTCTCTTCTGACAAACCATACCTGAAGAAAGACATGACAAAATTTCACACCCCCACTTCCTCTAATCTCCCCCAAGACACACCTACAAACACAATTTTCAGTTTCTAGTGACAATTTTCTGAGCAAAGACCATTTACCCTTTGTGTCATTTTGTGAGATTTGTGGGCACCACCCGCCATAAAGCCATTTTCTCCTGGTGGCTCTGTCAGCAGGGGGATATGAAACAGTATTTTCTGGGAAAGGTACCATTCTGAGTGTCCCAGAGGTGTCATTCAAACAAGTTCAAGCAAGATTTCCTTTCTTCACTTTATTACCACATCAACAGTCCAAAAAAAGAAAAGAAAAAAAAACCCTAAAAAAAACCCAAAAACCTGTGGCCTCCTTTCGAGAGCTTTGTAAACACGAAGTTAGGGCCTGAAAACGTGAAACTTCTCAAAAAAATAGGGTTCAGAGGTTTCTACCCCTTATTGGTAATGAACTCAGCAGATTTATTTAGTATCCTCAAGAATGTAAAGTAGATGTATTTGTGTTCATATTGGCTATTTAGTTCAGCCTCCAAAAATAAAGAAATAAAGAAATATAAATAAATTATTGTTTTGGATCCAAGTGGATAGGGACATTTGAGTTCCTAAATGCTGGAGGAGCACTGTTCTGTGATTCCTAGATGGGTCATATTGCCTTTTAAGAATCAGAACTCTTTCCTTTATTCCTTCCTTCTTTGCCTCATCCATCTATCTGCATGTCCATCCATCCATCCATCCATCCATCCATCCATCCATCCATCCATCCATCTATCTATCCATTAATTTTCTTTAGCTGAATACTTCCTTCCGGGTGCAGGAGGGGCAGGAAGAATCTCTGGATGGGTCCCTCAGTCCATCAGAAGGCCAACACAGTGCAATAACTTGCATTCATACCCATGTGTAGTTTAAAGTTGACAATTCACCTTCGCTTTTCACAAGTGTCAAGTTGACAGTTCACTTCCTGGTCACCGCTCAATCCCCATGCCAGTCCACGTTCGCTTTCTTATTTTGTGAGAGAAAAGGCAAGCAGGTCATGGATCGGCCCTTCCTTCATTGTGTTTTTCGCATATACTGCACCAGTTGTACTGGCTGGCAAATATAATCTCAACCCTTCCAGTGAAAACCGAGCCGTCGTCTATTTGAAGCACGCCGAGCCTCATATCATCACTCTTATTACACCCTGTCAGACAGTAAAGACTTTGATATGCCTATTGCTGCTTGTCAGAGCAGTTATTGAAATTCACCTTCAATTTGCTGCTGATATTCAGATTGCGAGGGGCAAGTCGTTCTGTTCTATTTGATGTGGCGATTACTAATTTCCTTCCTCCAGACAGGAGGGAAGGCAGGATGGATGATGGCCAACTATGTATGCTGCAAATCAAAATGACTGGAGAAAACCATCAGCGTTCTTCCCCCGCTCCCATCATTTCAATACATAGCTTAAAAAAATGCAACATAGGGCCGTCATCAGCATAGCAATAAAGTAATTACTGTTCATGATATCACATCACGGCATGTAAGAAACTATGATGTTTCTCATTTACAGTCTAAAAGGGGAGAGTGCTGTCTGTGGTGCCCCGTAATATCTAACAAGTGTGACGATAATAGTGTCAGAGCATAATGCTTCTGTGAAGGTATTAAGCTAACTATCCCTGCTTGTTATGCTGGTCCAAAAATCACCTTGTGTGCCTTACAAATTACTGGTATCACATGGTGCTTCATTTTTTTTAGTCTGAAGCCTCACCTTTGCTGCTGTTTCTGAGGTTTCAGAGCAACCACACCCAGTGAAACCCACATGTGGCACTGTTCCCATACCCCACATAGAATACTAGAGATGGGAGGAGAGAATAAGAAAACCCTCTGCTGCTTTGTGCAGAGCTTGAATCAAAACCCTGAAACTAGTTGACATGCGGGCAGCTGGGGCTCCTGCAAAGCAATTGAGCATTTTCTGCCTTTTTGTTTTTTATTTATTTCACAATCATTATTTGTTTTTGTTTTTTTGATTTTATTTATTACCTGGCAAAACTCCTCTTATTTTTGTCCCGTTTCTTTCTCTCTAAGGCCAGAGCCTGCGATATGAAAGACTCATGTCCCAAGATTAGGTTCTGCTAGTGTGTACATGTTCAATGAACCAAGGCCGGCCTGTGGTCAGAGAGACGCAGCAGGGTTGCAGCTACATCCCAGCAAGTGGCTGGATGGTGATAAGTTCATTGTTGTGCCTCCTGCTAGCACCAGATAAGCCCCACTATGTCACAGTCCAGTATAGAAACCACAACAACAGCAGTTGCTTTGTTGCAAACCAGTTATGACCAGTTAAAAAGCAGTCGTATTCTGACAGATTTTCGTACCCACCTCACAGGATATTTAGCGCTAATTTACTGGACTGACTACTTACACAATGACTGTAACGTGCATTATTTGGAGTGAAAAAAGACAGTACTGGCATAAATAAAGCATGCTCACTCTCTCAAACACAAACCTCAAGTCACCTCTTGTGACTTGGTTAGAGGCACCTTTGTGGTTAGAGAAGCAAGGCAGGTATGTGACCAGGGGCCTGCTAGTTTGACTGCTAGTTTGACCGTACCAGGTACATGTGGGCAAGTGAATGGGGAACATATCTTAATATGTAAAATACTGTGTCTTTTACAAGGCCCTTGCTCCAATGTGGAGTCGGTATTAGCAGGAGACCAAGTCTCCTGCTAATAGCAACTCCTGGTACAGGCTGTTGTTGTATCACACATTGACTACTGCAACTTCTTACTGGCAGGTCTCCTTGCATGCACTTTCAAACCTCTGCAAATGATCCAGAACACAGCGGCGCGTCCGATCTTCAACCAACCCAAAACAGCACATGTCACTCCACTGTTCATATCCCTCCACTGGCTCCCAGTTGTTGCCTGCATCAAATTCAAAACCTTAATGCTGGCTTACAAAACAGCAACTGAAACGGCTCCCACCTACCCGAAGTCTGTCATTCAGGTCTACACTCAGTCCCGCTCACTACACTCTGCCGGTGAAAGGCGCCTGGCACTTCCGCCACAACGGGGCCCGAAGTCACTAGCCAAACTCTTCTCTTCTGTAGTTCCCCGGTGGTGGAACGAGTTACCACACTCCATTCAATCTGCTTAGTCCCTCTCCATCTTTAAGACGAAGCTAAAGACCCAGCGCTTTCTTGAATACCTCCACATCTGATGTAATGCATTGCCTTTGTGCACTGCCTGTTGACACCCATGTCCTATCAGACTTGAACCTCATTTTTTACTTGCGTTGTTGCCTCTTGACTAGATCCTTGCTTGTGTTGTGTTAACTCTCAGATGTACGTCACATGAAACTGTAACAATTGTAACTCAGTCATTCTTAAGTTTGTGTGTGTGTGTGTGTGTGTGTGTGTGTGTGTGTGTGTGTGTGTGTGTGTGTGTGTGTTTGTATGTGTGTGTGAGAAACTGTCTACATCTGTACACTCAGTATGCCTTCTCTGGATAACTAAAGGCAAAACATTTGTATGTGACATTCCTCTATCAAAAATGTGAACTGAGATTGAAAAAAGGTGCACTCATGTACTGTCTGAATCCAATACCATGTTGTCTTTTTTATTAACAATCACACATTGTTAAACATTGCTGTTGAGACCAGTCGCTAGTTTAGAAACGATCTGGATTTTGAATTATGCACAACATGTGAATCAAATAGCAGGAGCAACATTTTGGCAGACTAAATCTATGCTCCTAGATATTGATGTTTGCTTTGGAGCTCAAGTTGACTGTGAACTAGCGCTGCATAACATCTCTGCTCTGGAGTACAGCAAAAGAGATTTTTACACCACGTTTCATGTATCAGTAAATGTAAATCATCAAAAATATGATAGTCAAGTGGTATCTTTCATTGGTAGCGAGACGCCTTGCCTTGAATCTGAGTGTTTTGATTGCTACAGAAATGAGCAGTGTCAAGAGCCGGCATGCTCAAAAGCTGCTTTTGTTATTCAATCTATATACTGCATTGATGTTTTGTCAAAAAGCCAGCCTCCTAGTGAACGGCTATGGTTGACTGCAGTAAGAGGGTCTCAGCTGGCTCCAGAGAAATGCATTATAAAATAGTTTTTTGAACAATGTGCTTTGATAATCTTTTTTTTTTTTGTTGCTCCAGATATGATAACGGACACTAAGGGAACAGGAGTGAGGCTCCAGTCCCCACGTAGCTATGAATACCAGGTAGAGCGAAGTGTTGTCCAGCATGCAACGAATGCCTGGGAGTTAAGGGTTAGAGAAGTGGGGCTCACACACTACATTAAATGCTCCCAAATGTATTTGTTCTAGCACAGTTAACATTGTCTTATTCAAAAAAGTTCCACCTGGATACTGATAGGTGCACTTGTATTTCATATAGGACCTGCCCAAGGGTGGGGCCGCACAAATGTGTCCCAGAATATCACCCAAAAAAAAATGTGTATATATATATATATATATATATATATATATATATGCAAGGGGCGTCCGGGTAGCTTAGCGGTCCATTGCCTACCAATATGGGTATCGCTGGTTCGAATCCCCGTGTTACCTCCGGCTTGGTCAGGCGTCCCTACAGACACAATTGGCTGTGTCTGCGGGTGGGAAGCCGGATGTGGGTATGTGTGCTGGCCGCTGCACTAGTGCCTCCTCTGGTCGGTCAAGGTGCCTGTTTGGGGGGGGAACTGGGGGAAATAGCGTGATCCTCCTACGTGCTACGTCCCCCCTGGTGAAACTCCGCACTGTCAGCTTTTCACCTGACAGTGCTGGCGACTCCACATATATCGGAGGAGGCATGTGGTAGTCTATAACCCTCCCTGGATCGGCAGAGCGGGTGGAGCAGTGACCAGGACGGCTTGGAAGAGTGGGGTAATTGGCCGGGGAGAAAAAGGAAAAATCCAAAGGGAAAAAAAAGTGCAAAAATTCCACCATAAACAGTTAATGCATATAACAACTCCACCATCATCTGAAAGAAACAAGCACACAACCGTAAATGCAAAGAAAATAATAAGAAAACAAAGAGAAAACAGCTTTACATATATGTATAGGAAAACAGTGGCATTGGTTAGCATTTCCTGCTAACCCCGTCTCACAGACAAAATGTTTGCATAAAACATACTTGCAGTTCCCAAAATATGTTGATTAATAATCTTCTGCTGCATGAATATGATACACATCAACTAGTTTCGCGGGGCCAGACGTAACTGTGCCATTGCGTGATGTGAATATTTGGCCTCATGAGACTACACATCAACCTATCAAATAATGTTATATCACATCCGTAAAATGCATTTCCACATAATGACGTCGTTCAGGACATCAGGTCATCTGCTGTCTTACTATTAGATTAGGGATGGTTAAGTCAGGGTAAGGATCTGGCTGGCTGATCGTTAGATGTTACAGTCATCTTTGAGTGTAAATCAGGGTTAAAATTAAATCTGAGTGGATGTCCTCTATCATGTCCTCAATCACATCCTCATTGATCATTATGTATTCATCATTTGTAATCAATGCACTTTGTGACCTGCAAACATGTATATGAACATTTTGTCTGAGAGACTGAGCTGGTTCTCTTCTCTTTATAGTTCGTTTGATGGATCTCGGCACTATACCTGCAGCACTAAGGGGTTTGACTCCAGTTGGAGCTGCTCTGTTAACATGTCCGATTATAGCACAGTATTGCAGTTCTCTTTAAAATCATAGTGTGTTGGCTTGCAATAAGTACGGATATGGTTTTTCAGTGCTACATAGGCTTGTGTTGGCTCTTCGCCATCACAGTAGGTGGATATTATCTGGGAGTTTTTCTTCTGTCTGCCCGGCAGGAAGTCCAGCCGGAGACTGTTTGAACTTGTCATTAAATTCAATAGTGGTGTTATTACTCTTCCCATGTGTGTTTTTTTCTTCTCTTCAGCTCTCCAGCTTTCCATCACTCACCTTCAACTACTATGTTTTTGAGGACCATTATTGAATATGTTCACGCTCTAGACCTTAATCCTAACCCTAACCATCAGAACTACATGCCTACCCTTAATCCAACCCTAATTCTAACCTTAGACTTAAACCCAAGTCCTAACCCTAAAATAGAGCCTTAGAGAAGTGAGGACCAGCCAGAATGTCCTCACTCTGATTATATATTGGTCCTCTCAAAGATAGAAGTACAAGAACACACACACATTGATAGTTGATCATTTTGATTATTGATTTACTTTATTTGGATCAAAATAATATATCAAAATACGTGTCCAGTTTTTCATAGAACTGTATCTTAAAGAAGTTTCTCTGTGTTGTATGTGTCAATCTGCAGTTTCATTACACTTGAGCAATGACTGAAATTTGTAACTTTTTTTTAATTTGCAATTATTAGCATAGTTTGATCTAATAATGATTGATTTAGGCGATTGCCATCAGCTGGCATCATCCTGCATCAATGTTCTCTTTACAAGTCATTTATTTACAGGGGGTGATTCTGGAAAAACAAACACAGAAAACAAAAAGTCCTTTTAGGAGATTGTTTGTGATGTGCTCAGCATTGTATTTTTTTGTAACACGAGTTACACCAAATGGCAAAGCACTTTTAAACTCAGAAAAAACAACTATGTATTCTGTGCAGAGTTGGCTGGGCTGAAAAGCCTCTTGGGAAGACGTGAAGCAGTCAAGGTGACTGGACCAGAAGAGACACTTCAACAATCTGTGTTGTTTTTTTGTTTTTGTTTTTGCCATTAGATTTTTTTTTTTTTGGAAAGGAAGCCAGACCACTGAATTGCCAGGTCAGGCTTTGAAAAAAGAAAAAAAAAAGAAAGAAAGAAAAGAAAAGTTGCATATTTATTAACAAGTGGAGTGTTGTGAAATAAACAGATAACACATATCGAGTTCAGTCTTCGCCAAAGATTAAATTTGAAATACAAGCAAAATGTGTCTTCCAAAAGGAGGATGCAGCGAGGGTGGTTTGAACTACTCTCTTAGATATAAAACACATTTACATTATCATGTTAAGATAGTACAACAACATGGGTGTGGCAGCTTAGAGACCAACACATGTACAGAATCGTTCTTTTGCAGATTGAGGGCTTTATCGAGTCAAACACAAAGCATCAGCCGACACAGTATCCAGAAAGCTTGCAGTCAATTCTCCTAAGGAAAGCGGTTTAGTATAAAATAGTGTATGGTTTCAAAAAGGTTACTCGTAAGTCACCTCACAGAGCGGCAACCATGATCCATGGAGTGC
Source organism: Lampris incognitus (assembly GCF_029633865.1). Classification (NCBI taxonomy): domain Eukaryota; kingdom Metazoa; phylum Chordata; class Actinopteri; order Lampriformes; family Lampridae; genus Lampris; species Lampris incognitus. Next base: position 32,009,606 of record NC_079224.1, read on the forward strand.
CTAAAGTAGGGCTCCACGATTATGGCAAAAAATAATAAATAATCATGAATCTTATTTGAGGAAACTCATACTTTATTGCACATTTTCAGTTTTTGATCCTCATTGTTTGTGATCCTGAAGTTCCCCCAGCTTTTGCTCAGTGTATTTCCGTCCTGAATTTAAGACGGTTCACGCTACTGTATGTACCTCCCGTCTGTTGTTTATTGCTTGATAAGTTGCCATTTTTATTCCCTTGGCTGTCTTCTGTAGTATTTGTGTGTATGTTTGTGTTAGGGTTTGGCCTACACAGGGCTGAGGGATGATAGAAATGATCCCAAACATTGGGCCTACCGATCCATACTTACTGTATATACATACATATATACATACATACATACATACATACGCTTTTTCCTTGTTTGTTGAGCATGTTCCCTACCGTTGAGGGTTTCCTTTAATGAAATTATATATATATATATATATATATAATTTATTTGCTTATTTTTTGCTCCACGAAGATGCTGGACTTCTCTCTTTCCCATTTGTTACCGATTTCGTTTTTGGTAACGTGCATGTTGCCCATTCAAAGGTAGTGATTGTAAAGGGCAAAATGGACGCACTTGATTTGAACCCTTAGGGCATTTTAAATGAATTTTAGATTTGCCCAATCCAATCACCACACCAGGCAATTTCACTGTCTCACACCTTCAGCACAAAGAGGACAGACAAACCAGTGGAATCAGCTGGCGTGCTGCCTGGTTGGAACGAAAGCCTGCTTACTATTTGACTCCACGTGGCACATGATTGCTTACTGTGTGTCTGTAGTCTAAAGCAGTCGTTCCCAGAGATTGGGTTTCGACCCACATATGGGTCGCAGGAGATTTAATTTGGGTCACCAAATAAATTTCTAGAATTTCTTCCAGTCTTTTATTTAAGATTTATATCTGCAGTACACCTTTAAGCCACATGAAGGAGCTCGTTGGTATTTCTGCCACATTCACGGTTTCCGCTAGAAATAGACTGAAAGCTGCACCCGGTATGCGCGGGGCTGTCTCCTCGTGTACGCCGGACTGTAATGCAATGCTAACAAGCCCACCTCAGCAAGATGTAAGTAAAATTAATATGCACAAGTGGATATTTAGAGTAGGCCTAAAACGATGATATTCAGGATAAGTTATAGAACACAATGCGCCTAATTAGATTTGATGTGGAATAGACCTGACATGGTTAATGAATTGATCGTTGATCACAGAATGGTGGATCAGTACATCTGGACACGGCTGATTCACTTTCTGTGATTTCCTTACCTGGGTTGCTGAGCATGCACAAAGCCAATTGATTGTTGACTGTTCAGATTGATCGATTGACTGTTTGATAATAGCTGCACTTAAACACAAGCCTACTTGTTGTGATATAGGCACGAGTGTTTCAAAAATCTTTCAACAAGAAGCGTGTTTTTGATAGTAGTGAATGTTTGTATTCGGATAATTGTACATATAACATTGAACATAACGTGAAAGGCTAGCGTATATTTTGTTTGTTTTACTGATGAGGAAAAAAACGAGAACCTGTTTACTCTGCCTAAATGCAATTATTTGGTCTCATTTATAAAGTATTTAACATGTGTAATGTTTTCAATAACACGTGCATAAAATGAAGTTGTGATTTATCAAACGTGTATCTCTTCGAAATGGCTGGTTTACCTATGCAAGGTTATATAAGTTGATGCGGAAATTGCGGTAAAAATGGTCAGGAAGGGGTGTCCGGGTAGCGTAGTCATCTATTCTGTTGCCTACCAACACAGGGCTCACCGGTTCGAATCCCTGTTACCTCCGGGGTGGTCGGGCGTCCCTACAGACACAATTGGCCGTGTCTGTGGGTGGGAAGCTGCATGTGGGTATATGTCCTGATCGCTGCACTAACGCCCCCTCTGGTCAGTCAGGGCGCCTGTTCAGGGAGGAGTGGGAACTTGGGGGGAATAGTGTGATCTTCCCACGCACTATGTCCCCCTGGTGAAACTCCTCACTGTCAGGTGAAAAGAAGCAGCCAGCAACTCCACATGTATCGGAGGAGACGTGGTAGTCTGCAGCCCTCCCCGTGTCGGCAGAGGGGGTTGGAGCAGTGACCAGGACGGCTCGGAAGAGTGGGGTAACTGGCCGGATACATCCATCCATCCATCCATTATCCAAACCGCTTATCCTACTCAGGGTCGCGGGGATGCTGGAGCCTATCCTAGCAGTCATTGGGCGGCAGGCAGGGAGACACCCTGAACAGGCTGCCACTCCATCACAGGTCCGACACACACACACATTCACACCTAGGGACAATTTAGAACAGCCGATTCACCTGACCTACATTTGTTTGGACTGTGGGAGGAAACCGAAGTACTTGGAGGAAACCCATGCAGACATGGGGAGAACATACAAACCCCACAAAGACCTGGAACGACCCCCAAGGTTGGACTACCCCGGGGTTCGAACCCAGGACCTTCTTGCTGTGAGGCGACCGTGATAACCACTGTGCCACCATGCCACCCCATGGATACAATTGGGGATTGGCTGGATACACATGGGGAGAAAAAAAAAGGGGGGGGATTGGTTAGGAACATTCATTCATGCACAAATTCAACCTTCTCACGATTTATAGTTAAGGCCTATTGTGAATTGGGTCGTGATGGTTTGTCATTTTTAAAAAGTGGGTCCCCAGGAGAGAAGTTTGGGAAACACTGGTGTCCCAGCATCCACAAGCTTCCTCTCGTTGCTTGTTTGAAGTGCACACGTACACACACAGAGGTTAATTGAACACTGTTACTTTTGGTTGACCAGATGCGTCCCCTCTGATTTGACCTGCCTCCAAACAAATGCGCAAACCATGCCACACCTGCCACACCGGCATATGCAATAATAGAATAACACGTTGACATGGCATAACAAGACGAGACGTACAGAAGGGCAGAACAACACTCAGAGTAAAAACTGGTATACTGTAATATGTAACATATTTGGTAGTCACATCAATCTTTTAAAAGCTTTAGTAAGTTCAACTGAACAAAGTCACAGAATGTTTTATCAGCAGTGCGACAAACAGGCAGTGTAACGTGTTCATTTGTAAGAGGATATGAAAGGTAGAGAAAGGAGTTAAGCAAAATGGCAATTAGGGCCTTTTTCACAATCAACACATCCATTTATCTCATACACGTAGCGACTGATCTGTTTTCCATCTCCTTGGCTTGGCAGAAAAAAAGAAACACACACGCACGCACGCACGCACACCCACGCACGCACGCACGCCCGCACGCACACACACACACACACACACACACACACACACAAAACCAATGAGACATAGCCAAAATTATAATTGCTATTCATCTCAGGATAGAAAATGGCTTTGGTGTTTGTTTGGTTCATTGCACCGCGTGGGGTTTCATTGTGGAGGTCGATGTGCATTTTGAATGAAGCCAGCGCCAGGAGGAGACAACTCATTTCAGAAGAGCGGCGCTCCTGTTTAGAAAGACTGTTGATCTGTCTTTACCTGGGCGCAATGCCTGAGCCCTTGTAACGGGATGACTCTGCCAAAGCCGGCCTGTCAGTCCACAGCATTGTGTACACTCACGGTATAGGCAGTATATGTTCATTTGTTCCCTGTGTGTCGGCAGTAAATGCACATCTGATACGTCAGAGTCGTTGGTGTTTTCTTCATCTGAATACTGTAGTGGTTGGCCAGTATAAATATTAAATATGATCGTCTCAGGAGGATTCGGTTAGGTAATTAATTATAAGTTACTTGTGCTTCTGCAATGGGGACTTCTCCCCGCTTGGATCTCACCACTTTTCCTCTCATCATTTAGGTGAACCTGAATGTGTGCATGTGTGTTTGTTAAATTGTTTGTGTTTTGTCACAATCCCCCTGTGAAAAGGCCAACAAAAACGTTCAGATGTGTTCTTGAGTTTCGGAGAGGCGGAAATTAATACTTGCAGCCAAACAAAAGGCGGCCACACACACAAACATGTACAGTATTTGTATCGATTGAGTCCTGTCTTGAGCCCATCTGAGTAGACGACAGGTGAAGATGTTGGTGAGATGCACCACCTGCATGCAGTATCAGGTAATACAGATGGGGCCGCTTGAAATTCCAGGAGGAAACAAAAGTTTTTCCTTGTGCTAAAGGCAGCATTGTGTAGGTTCACCCCCCCCCCCCATTTTTCTCCACAGTTGTACTTGGCCAATTACCCCACTCTTCTGAGCTGTCCCGGGAGGGCTGCAGACTACCACATGCCTCCTCCGATACATGTGGAGTCGCCAGCCGCTTCTTTTCACCCACCTGACAGTGAGGAGTTTCACCAGGGGGACGTAGCGTGTGGGAGGATCACGCTATTCCCCCCAGTCCCCCCTCCCCCCTGAACAGGAGCTCCGACCAACCAGAGGAGGTGCTAGTGCAGTGACCAGGACACATACCCACATCCGGCTTCCCACCCAACGTCAGGGCCAATTGTGTCTGTAGGAACGCCCGACCAAGCCGGAGGTAATACAGGGATTGGAACCAGCGATCCCTGTGTTGGTAGGCAACGGCATAGACCACCATGCTACCCAGACGCCCAGGTTCACCCTCCTTAAGAAAACACTAGATTTGTTTTAGAGGATTTTTTTTTCTGTCATGGTGCTTTGACAAAGTCCTCGGCTACTACATGCTGATCCTTGGTGACAAGCCATGAGACGAGCAGTAACATATCAAAAACAGCATACAAATTAAATCTGTATTTAAACTCATATTCGGTATATTCAGTCTAAATTCATCATTTGCAAACAACCCTGTAGTTGAATTTGAGGAGACGGGCAAAGCTAGTTTAAACATAAAGGGTTCTAGTTTCAGGGTCATAGCGCAGTCGAAGGTGCCGGCACTAGTTCATGGCGCAAGTCGGTCTAAGGTGTGGCCAATACTTTTTTGGTAATTTCAGGACATGCTGCACCAGTGGTAAACAGGTGCAACGGAGGCGCAGTTGCAAAACGGTTGGATTAGAAGGAATAAATTATCAGTATGAGTCGTGTGGGGGCTGCCTTCTATTACAGCCAATCAAATCAGCTCTTCTCATGCCCTTTAAATGCAGCACCTCTCTGTCATGGCGAACTGCCAGTTTCGTAATGCACAGCGGAAGTCCAGACTGGTGAAGGCAGAAAAGCATCTCACAGGAGGAAACTGATGCCCTTGTTTGGAAGGTGCAGAGTCGCCAAGCGCTCATACAGCAGACATTAACACCAATTCCAATGTGATATGAGACAACATGCAAACATGATTTGACAGGCTATCGTTTAGCGTGTCTTCATTCTCACCAGCATCTTTCTCTCTCTCCTGCACATTCTATGAACATGCTGGGACAACTTAAATGGTTGTGAATGAGGTTAATTGAAATATTGAAATCCCGTCACCATGTTGTTTTCCATGCATAATGATGCACATTGACTGTTTTGTGTTGGAAGACAATGATGCATGTGCACCAATTTTGTATTGTGATTAAAAAAAGTTTAGGACAGGAGTCATTAGTTAAATTATTCACGAAATAGCCCAACATAACATACACAAAAGTGGCATATTTGTGGGGCGTTCGGGTAGCGTGGCGGTCTATTCTGTTGTCTGCCCACATGGGGATCGCCGGTTCGAATCCCCGTGTTACCTCTGGCTTGGTCAGGCGTCCCTACAGACACAACTGGCCGTGTCTGCAGGTGTGAAGCCGAATGTGGGTATGTGTCTTGGTCGCTGCACTAGCGCCTCCTCTGGTCAGTCAGGCACCCGTTCAGGGGGGAGGGGGAACTGAGGGGAATAGCGTGATCCTCCCATGCGCCACGTCCCCCTGGTGAAACTCCTCACTGTCCCGTGAAAAGAAGTGGCTGGCAACTCCACATGTATAGGAGGAGGCATGTGGTAGTCTGCAGCCCTCCTCGGATCGGCAGAGGAGGTGGAGCAGTGACCGGGACGGCTCGGAAGAGTGGGGGTAATTGGCCAAGTACAATTAGGGGGAAAAGCGGGGAGGAGTGGCGTGTGTGATTTTGGATTATTGACACTAAACTAGCTCTACGCCACCTGGTTTTGACTGGCACACCCTCTACTGTGCACCCACGCCCATTTCGGCGCAAGCAACGTCATGACGAGCCCGGAAACTAGCAAACACAGACAGGCGGGAGAAAAACCACCTTATGCCCCAAACAAAGTCACTATGTGTGCGTTAGCGCTACCGCTAGCCTTGTGCCATCCAGAAACTAGAGCCCAGTGTCTCTTATAGGATACTTCCTTCCAGCCACCGCTATAATTGTCTTCTCGACTGTAACAATTATAGAGATAGAGATTTGTTATCTCGATTGCGTCGAGATATTCTCAGTGACTAGGTATTATTACAAGTTGAAGTTCTCAACCAAACCAAAGGGAGTCATGTCTTTTTAAATCCTTTCAAACCATCCGCTCCATGCATTTTACAGGAGCTCTTTGGCCAAAGCACCTGTGATCTCAGCGGACCTTGAAGAGCACCGTCCTCCGGTCTGCTGAGCTCCGTCTTTCACGCGGCGTCCTCCGACGTGAAATCATGAAACACAGGCGGCTGAAACTCCCAACAAATTAGCATTCAGCGACCATGCTGCCCGATACGTGGAATGCTGTTTCAAGTAGCTTGTTAGGAAAAGAAGAAAAAAAAGAAAAGGAAAAGGGCCAACATTGATTGATTGCTCAGTTTCCTATTCTCATTCATGTAGAAAATTGGCAAGGCCAAAAGACGCACATAACTTGAAAAGAGCCCAGAAGCACTCCTTATGTATGGTATGTGCAAATGTGTATGCTTCTGTGAACGATTTCTGTGGCTGTTGTTTTATTTACAGGTTTTCTTTTTTCTTCTCCGCTCCTTCCACACTGCCAAGGGCATCCTGACAAAAGCCATCGCACAGCCACATCGGTATTAAATGTATTGAATGGATAAGATGAGGATTACACATTTACATCTCTTTTTTTGTGGGACCTGTTTTTATGGCCCACTAAACTGTAATTTTCACGAACACAAATATCTTTGTAATATGAAAGTTATCTAATTTGTGTGGTTTCCTGTTGCACTGTTAAAACCATTGTTGACGTTTTGTGTGTGTGTGGGGGGAGTTGTGTTTCTGTGGGTTTGTTGGTGGTCTGTCTTTACTGTATCATGGTTGCGGGGACCTTTGATAAGCTGCTTCAACAAGATGGAACAGTCAAGAAATCTGAACAGGTTTGGGTTTCTGATTATACGTGGCTGTTCAGCTTTCAAATCTGGTTTGGCAAATGGAGGAATACTGGGTTTTTTTGGGGGGGGGGTGATTGTCACACCCTGAAGGTAGAATAATCTAAATTCGTTTTCCAGTCCCCCCTTCACCCTTCTCCCTTGCCCTCTTCTCCCTCACCGTTCTCCTCTGTGCCATTCAACCCCGAGTTGTCCATCCCCTCTCCTCCCCCCTGCTTTCCCTCCATCCCCAATCTTTCTCCTGCTCTGCTTAGCCCATTAGATGTACTGGCTTCGATTTTACTTCTCTTGTGTCTCTCTCCTTCTTTCTGTCCCTTTGGCTCTCTCTCTCTCGCTCTCTCTCTCTCTCTCTCTCTCTCCCTCCTCTACCTCCTTTGCTCTGTCCTCCCTACCCTAACCAGTATCTGTTACTGCTAGAAAGGAGGGAAGAGAGGGCAGCTTCCCATGTCACCGCAGGAGGATGTGAGCGGAATAGCACAAGCCTTTAACACACTCACACGTGCACGCGCACATGCACACACGCGCTTACACACACACCATCCACCAAGTGGCCCACACTGCTGCTGTTAAATCCCAGTACAAAGACATCTCCGTAGCCATATGGTGCATGAGCGTTGTTTAGCAGGACATATCCCTACAAGAAAAAGTTGGCCATCTTTTTCATGCCCATACATATCCTCAGCTGTTAAGTCTGCTTACCTATTTGGCAGTGTTGAACAGTGTTGATTTATGAAAGTAATTTACAATTTCTGTGGAACAGACTACCGCTCTCTTTCTATTAGGTCTTGCCCCCTACCCTTGACACTCTCGAAGCCCATCTGTAGTCCTGTGCAATTAAGTCTACCTGAGGCGCTCTTTTGTATATCATGTGTAGTCCCGTCCTCATTTTCTCTCTTTTGGTTTCATTTTATCATATTGTTTATTGATATTGCACAGCACTTTGTCCCTGTTTTCCGTTTTCCTTTGCAGAGCACTTTGGTCAGTGTTGGATGTTTTTAAATGTGCTCTGTAGATAAATTTGACTCGAGAAATATATTGTAGAGGTATATTGATGTGAGATTCTCCTCTTATCTGCGAAACAGCATATTCGAGGGGAAACACATTTACGAACACACAGGGCTGTATATTGAGGGGTCATGCACGCTGGCGTGATAGGTTTGGCTGCCGTCCACAAAATATTCCAGTTGATTCTATTTGAGGTTCCAGCAAGTGTAAACTCTGATGCTACTCACAGAGCTGTGTGATGGTAAACCTCCCACCCTCGCAACACATAGGACTATTTATTTGTCTCTTGCAGTGACATGGAAAGAAAAAAATGATCATACAGTGTATAATATGGTGATTACATGCTCCAAAGTCTTGAATGATAATAACACGCCCTGATTTTACAACAAACATTTTGTACCTTTGAGTAGCAGAGTTTGAAAACAGAATATATACCCCTGTAACTGTGAACTGCTTTCGGGTTATGTTATCTCGTCTATTATTCGCTTAAAAAAAAACAAGTTCTACACATATGCAGATGATGTGGTTTTGTTGGCTTCATCAGAACGTGACCTCCAGCATGCACTGGGTGGTTTGCAGCTGAGTATGAAATGGCTAGGATGAGAGTCAGCACCTCCAAGTCCGAGGCCATGGTTCTCCACTGGAAAATTGTGGATTGCTCCCTCCAGGTTGGGGATGAGTTGTTGCCTCAAGTTGAAGGAGTTCAAGTATCATGGGGTCGTGTTCATGAGTGAGGGTAGGATGGAGCGAGAGATTGACAGGTGGATTGGTGCAGCATCAGCAGTAATGCGGACCTTGTACCGGACTGTTGTGGTGAAGAGGGAGCTGAGCCGGGAGGCAAAGCTCTCAATTTACCAGTCAGTCTTCGTACCAACCCTTAGCTATGGTCATGAGCTTTGGGTAGTAAATGAAAGGGTGAAATCGGAGATACAAGCAGCTGAAATGAATTTCCTCCATAGGGTGTCTGGGCTCAGACTTAGAACTAGGGTGAGGAGGTGAGGAGCTCAGATATCCAGAGGGAGCTCGGATTAGGGTCGCTACTCCTTCGCGTCAAAAGGAGCCAGTTGAGGTGGTTCAAGCATCTGATTAGGATACCTCCTGGGTGCCTTCCTTTGGAGGTTTTCCAGGCATGTCCAACTGGGAGGAGACCCTGGGGTAGACCCAGAACTCACTGGAAGGACTACATGTCCACTCTGGCCTGGGAATACCTTGGGATCCCCCCAGGAGGAGCCGGAGGGCATTGCTGGGGAGAGGGATGTCTGAAGTGCCCTACTTTGCTTGCTGCCACCACGACCCGACTGCTGAGAAGCAGCTGATGATGAGATGAGAAGTTTTACATACACCAATAAAGAAATATATCAAACAATACATTTATATGAAACTATGACTTTGAGACGCCCTTAAAACTGCCTAATTTGAAATTATTGTGTATCAACAATAGAGGAGGAAATAAAAAGGAAAGGTAAAAAAGTTGTTTTTTTCCCCCCTCTAATGTTAGTATACAGTGTTGCTCTGTTTTAAGCACATACCCCAACAACAATTTTTTACGGTGATACCAATACCACTGCATGTCCAAGAAGAGACAAATCGGTATGAGTATCATGGCATGTTGTGGTTTTGCACGTGTAAACTGTAGTGGACACAGGGCAGTAAACATGTCACGCTTTTCAGCCAATTAATACATATTTTCAGGTTTCCCAGATAGAAGGTACAAAACTAAATGAGGGGATTATGCAAATACTCATAATTTCACCCTTTGCCTGATTTACCAGAGGAAAATCCCCACTAATTTCACCCTGAATCGCATACGGCATTCATAACTCAGTTAAAGCATGTTGTAACTCGGGCACCAACATGGCTGCTGCTCATGTTTTGAGAAAGACGAAGAGGACGAACAAGATGAGACAGAATGGTTCATGCTCGCATCGTCCTATATGTTATGGCTGGAGATGAGATGAGGAGCAGGGTATAAGGTTGGCAAGCCATACCATTTCTTTTCTCCTCTGGAAGAAAGAAACGGTGAATTAAAACCAGAGACCAGAAAGAGCCATGCAATCCCTGCACTGCCCAAACTTTTGGCAACATCACATCTTTTGGCCTCGTGCTGTTTTCAATGCATATATACAGCAGGGATGCTAATTTTCCAGATAGAGGCAAGGCACAATCCTTCAATTAAAATAGTTCCCTTGGTATTCTAATTGGCTAATTGGGGCTAGTTTAAATGTCAGATGATAGCAAATTGCTCCCAAAACTGCCGACGGTTGCACTGGTCTTTTTTTTTTTTTAGACGCGCTGCCTGTTTGTTTTTCTTATTAAATCTGGGCTATAAACTAATCAGGGGGATAATATTAGCTAGCATTAGATAGGGTCTCTGTACGTTTAATCAAGATGAAAGCCGACTTGGCTTTAGCTGTATCGTGGAGTAGAAAAAGAGCACACTTGTTCTCTTTTCCTTTCCTATATTCTTGATTTACTGCACTTACTTATGGGCCATGAGTGTGCCATAAAATTAGGGGACGACAACGCATAACACTTACGGGAGCATCTGTAAAGTACATGGACTGCTTTTTGACAGTAGCTTTTATTTCTGTGATGCAAAAGAAAGACTAATAGGACATCAACAATCACTTCCCAGCCCATAGTCCAGTCCCTGTCTTTGTGGATGCAGTGGAGTTGATTGCCCACTGATCACAGAACAACCAAGAGAAGAGTCACAGCACAGTGCACTGTGGCACAGTTTGGCGAGCTTGCTGTGGTACTGTAGTAAACTGGTTTCCTTCCAAGGCATGCTCATAATGACAAGTGTAATAATATAACCAAATAAAAACTGCCTCCAGCTTTATCAATTATTCCAAGTAAATACCCTTTTAAATGTGTAAAGGAGCAGTAGAAACTGTATTGTGCTGTGAAATAGTGCTCTGAAAACAGCTTAACCTAAAAATTCAGTCACAATTTTTTTTTCTAGAGCACAATGAGATATACCCTCCATATTTTCCACATCACAGTCTTTTCCATATTTACATATTCACAAATATTCCCTTAACATTCAGGATACTCAAGTTTTTAATCAATGAATTGGTGCGTGTTAAAACAGTACAAATGGACTTATATTTAATGTATTAAAATCCCAAATGTGATAGCTTTTAAGTGCTGATGTAAAATGTGGTGGTTTGATGCTCTGTATTATTGAATGCTGTTTTTTGTGACACATGCAAGTATGGTTGCCATGTTAATATTCAGAATATTCTGTTTCTGTTTTTCAGAACAACAGTGTATTCGTACGCTTATCCTGCAACCCTGAGAGCAGGATAAGTGGTTTGGATAATGGATGGTTGGATGAATGGATGTTCATGTCTGGACTATGAAGGTCTCGGATGATTTTGTCCAGACCAGCGACTGTTTACCCCAAGAGTTTTGTACATTTTGTTTAACGTGAAAGTTATTTTTGAACTCTGCACAGCAAAAAAATGCAGTCTTGTCTCCACTTAAAGAGATCTGCTCTTCCTGCAGTATAGTTTTCAGTTGCTATGAAAGCATTTCGATCTAATTTTAGGCAGTGAACTGCCATTGATTGTTTTGTTCGGATGTTGCACACCACACACAATTTCCCCCTGTAGTAAGTGCCAAGGGACACCTGTGGTTTTGAGTTTACCTTACTGCGGCATGCGATTGCACCGCAAGTATATCAGAAAACACACAACTCATCACTACTTGCTTTCTGTGTGTTTCTGTGTCTTCCTCACTGTGTCCTTTGTGCAGATGGGATGCAGCCTAGCCATTCATTATGTTACTTGTTTTGATAGTGGCACCAAATAGGTAGTGCATCCTGAATAAGACCTTGGCCTGAATGTGTGTGATTGTGTACTGTGACTGGCTAGTGCACAAAAACACTAAGTGACAGACCCTGACCAAAAGCACTGCACCAGTATTTGCCCTTACCTATGAAGGTCTGAGGCAGCACACCTAAAGCTGGGAAGACAAGGTTGATCATAACCCTGATTTGGCCATGATGACTTGACTTTTTTTTTATTTTTATTTTTTATTTTTTTAATATTGTGGAAAGTCTGCACCAGTCTGTGCAAAATAGAGGAAGTCATCATGGACAGTCGGCACATGTTATCTTGTAGCATGCAGATGTTTAAGATTCAAATTGCTTGCCTCCTGATTGAGCCTTCAACCAGTCAAGATTTTATTAAAGAAGTTTGATTTTTATGACTGGAATCTGGACAGGTCTGAGCTGGTCAGGGAGCCTGTATGCCTACAGTCATGACCAGTGTGCGTATCTACAGCCATAATCTGTGAACATCAGTCATTAAATGTGTGATTCAAAGTCTTTTCCCAGTTGGTTAGTGCTTTAAAAGTCTTCTATTTTAGTACCACAAAAATGTAAGTTTAAAATCACCTCAGTAACTGTAAGTCAACAGGTTATCGCCTCAAACCAGCCACGGGGAGCTGTGCTTGAATAAGATAATAAGATAATGAATCTGCTATCTCATTCTAAGTTATTCTGCATGGCAGCATTAGCTAAAGGCCCATGTAAATGTAAATGTTGCTCTTTTCCATGTGCACAGGAGAACAACAAATAAATAAATAAATAAATAAATAAATAAATAAATGAACAAACTATTATAAATAAATAAATATCAGTTTTAAAGTTTCTGTTGGTGGGGGCGTCCGGGTAGCATAGCAGTCTATTCCGTTGCTTACCAACACGGATATCGCCGGTTTGAATCCCTGTGTTACCGCCGGCTTGGTCGGGCAGCCCTACAAACACAATTGGCTGTGTCTGTGGGTGGGGAGCTGGATGTGGGTATGTGTCCTGGTCACTGCACTAGCACCTTCTCTGGTCGGTCGGGGCGCCTGTTCAGGGGGGAGGGGGAACTGGGGAGAATAGTGTGATCCTCCCATGCGCTACATTCTCCTGGTGAAACTCCTCACTATCAGGTGAAAAGAAGCGGCTGGTGACTCCACATGTATCGGAAGAGGCATGTGGTAGTCTGCAGCCCTCCCCGGATCGGCAGAGGGGGTGCAGCAGCGACCGGGATGGCTTGGTTGAGTGGGGTAATTGGCCGGATACAACTGGGGAGAAAAAGAGAAAAAAATCAACAACAAAAAAAAAGCAGTTTCGGTTGGTGAAGGTCCTCTGTGAGTTTGTTCTGCCATGTTTACTTTAATTTTTCAAACTCGCTGGTAACTGCATTATTCTTCCACATTTGGCTGCTCTGGTGAAAATGTAAAACCCTAAAACAAGTGACTACAAAAGCGTTCATGATTTGGATAATCGATTTGGTGTTGTTTTGAATAAGTTATAGAAAGTCAAAAGAGACATTTGTTTGCATTCAAACCTTCTGGATTGAAAAGGTCCCCTTCATATAGTAATCCAGGAGCAGTCTGGTTCAGTCAGAGGACACGCTTGAAGGACAGCCTCCATGTGTTCTTATTGGGGTAATGAACAGGAAATTACCACACACGCTCTCTTTTATGTTCTTCGACTCTCAGCCTGTAGCTCAAGGCTAGGTTTGTTCACTTAAGAGGCATTTATTATTGCAAAGTTTTTGGAATTGAGGATCAACAACTCCAAAGTCATTTCCATGCCCCATGGTGGCCCTTGCAGTGTGATGATCGTTATCATTGTGCCTCTGTGGGACACAGTTTAAAAAGAGGTGGAGAATACACTTGTGGCATTCCCGCCTATGGGAGGGTAAACTTCTTAGCAAATGGCATGATGTAAAGATGTTATGGAGAACTGGGCACATCTGTCTGAGTGATTTGCTTATCGCTGGATGGCTAATGGTGCAACGTTTTATTTGAGGATTATGTCAGCTTGTCTTTACTTTAGCCATGTGGGCTTTTACCTTCTCATGTTCGGCTATCAGAAGATTGGGACTTAGTGGGCTTTAATAGCTTTCTAATGTGAATTGGCATTAAGGAAGGCCTGAAGTTTTGCTAACAGGCTAACCCCTCAATGTCTTAATGGACGTGTACTGTGTATATTTGTTATGTGCTCATCACAGTGTACTTAGAGCCCTCGTCAAACTCTAGTCCTGTAATACAACAAGTGCCATATTTGTGTCATTGCCTTCTATGCATGTCTCACACATACAAGGGAACGAAATTACTTTTCACAAGAACCTCAGTGCCACATAAAACAAATAACACACAATAAATATTTAAAACAAAAAGTGTGTTAAAAACAAAAATTACTTCACAGACCTAAACATCACAAGCACACCTGACACGGACAGTGAGCAAGATGGTCAAAAAGTCATTTTATGGAAGGTCTAACTGTTCATTCAGGCTGTTGAGGAACCTCACAGCCTGAGGAATGAAACTATTGCATAGTCTGGCAGAGGCAGCATGGATGCTCCAGTACCTCCTGCCAGGGGGTAGGAGGGTGAAGTGGATGTGGGAAGGGTGGGTGGGGTCCTTCACAATGCTAAGAGCCTTCCGGATGGTTGGGAGAGCAGTTCCTATGATCTTTCCAGCGGTCTTTACTATCCGCTGTAGGGATTTGCGGTCGCAGGCCTTGCAGTTCCCATGCCAGACAGTGATACAGCTGGTCAGAATGCTCTCTATGGTGCCTCTGTAGAATGTAGTGAGGGTGGGTTGGGGGGAGACTCGCCTTCTTCAGACGCTGCAGGAAGTGAAGACGCTGCTGGGCCTTCTTAGAGAGCGCAGTAACATGTGAGGACCAGGAGAGGTCCTCTGTGATGTGAACTCCCAGGAACTTAACACTGCTGACTCTTTCCACGTCCATACCATTGATGGTCAGAGGGGTATGGTGGGTGCTGGTCTTTCTAAAGTCAATAATGACCTCCTTAGTTTTTCCTATATTTATGAAGAGGTTGTTGTTTTTGCACCACGCCGCCAGTTGATCCACCTCCGCTCTGTATGATGATTCAGCGTTGTTGCTGATGAGACCTGTCACTGTGGTATCATCAGCAAACTTTATAATGAGGTTGGAGGTGGATGATGCTGTGCAGTCGTGAGCCAGCAGGGTGAACAAGAGCAGCCTGAGCATGCAGCCCTGTGGCGCACCGGTGCTCAGTGTGATGGTCCTGGAGGTGATCTTGCCAGTTTGCACTGACTGTGGCTTCCCCGTGAGGAAGTCCAGCACCCAGTTGCAGAGGGAGGTGTTAAGGCCCAGCTGGTTCAGCTTTTCGATCAGTTGTTGTGGTATGATTGTGTTAAAAGCTGAGCTGAAGTCAATGAACAACACCCTCACTTAGCTGTTCTTTCTCTCCAGGTGGGACAGGGCTGGATGAAGAGCAGAGGTTATGGCATCTTTGGTGGAGTGGTTAGCGTGGTATGCAAACTGGAGAGGGTCCAGAGTAGAGGGGAGGCTGGACTTGATGTGCTTCATGACCAGCCTCTCAAAGCACTTCATGATGATGGGAGTCAGTGCAATGGGGCAGTAGTCATTGTGGCAGGACACAGGGGGCTTCTTTGGCACTGGTATGATGGTGGTAGACTTGAAACACGTAGGGATGACTGCCTGGGAGAGCGAGATGTTGAAGATGTCAGCAAGGACTTCTGCCAGTAGCAGTCTCTGATGGCTTGGCCTGGGATTCTGTCTGGACCTGCAGCTTTGTGTGGGTTGACTCTGGAGAGGGTCTTTCTCATGTCATCTGCGGTCACCTGCAGAACCTGGTCGTCCATCAGGGATGTAGTCTTCACCACCGGCACATTGTTCAGTCTCTCATCGTGTGTAGAAGTCATTCAGTGTATCTGGGAGGGTGGGAGCACCGCCACAGGTCTGAGGAGGAGGCTTGTAGCCAGTGAGGGTCTGGATGCTCTTCCGTGCGTTTCTGCTATCAGCAAAGTGGCTGTTGATTCTCTGATTTTTGAAGCTTTTATTAAATAAAAAAAATATATATAAGCCATAGAATTGTCTTTGAAATGCACCACAGAGCATTTGAATTAATGAGATATATTGTCCTTTTCCATCAAAATTCAACTGTATTTGTTTTAAGCACATAATGATAGATGGATAATCTTGGATGTATGATGAGTGTGATGCACAAATAAAAGGTAAAGGCAGCTGTCCTATCTAAATGTTATGCAAAAATATCATAATAGTGACCATATAAACAAATCTCAGAAAACCTCAAAACATACAAGTTCATGTTTAATTGTCCATTACTGTAAATCCTTGTTTCAAAAACTCAGTCAGTTTTGGAATGGGAATATACAGACGGGTGACAAGTTAAAGGAAAAACCAACATAAAGTGTTTTAGCAGGGCCACTAGGAGCCTCCAGAACAGCTTCAATGGTCTTTGTCATAGATTCTCCAAGTCTCTGAACTCTACTGGAGGGATGAACACCATTCTTACAAAAGACATCCCCTCATTTGGTGTGTTGATGATGGTGGTGGAGAGCACTGTCTAATACGTCGGTCCAAAATCTCCCATAGGTATTCAATTGGGTTTAGATCTAGTGACTGTGAAGGCCGTAGCATATGATTTACATCATTTTCATCCTCATCAAACCATTCAGGGACCCCTCATGCCCTGTGGATGGGGGCATTGTCATCCTGGAAGAGACCATTCCCATCAGGATAGAAATGTTTCAACATAGGATAAAGGTGATCACACACAATAACTTTGTATTGATTTGCAGTGACCCTTCCCTCTGAGGGGACAAGTGGACCCAAACCATGTCAGGAAAATGCCCCCCACAGCATAACAGAGCCCCCGGACCCCTGCTGTATATATGTGTGTGTGTGGAGTTTGTCACAGTCCTACCATTTTATTTGTGCGTGGATTAGGGATTAGTCTGTAAGTGCTGTCATTAAAACAATACCGTTAGAGGTCCTAAACAAAAGTGTGCAGTGAGTTAGCTCGCAGAGGAAGTACATTAATAATGTGTTGTAATCAGATTACCTGTATCAGTTTTAATGCAGGTAGGTGGCCTCTTTCTCATTTTCTCCCTGTCTACCCCCCTTTTCAAGCCATTTCTTTCACTCATTCACCCTAACTCTACCTCTCCACTTCTCTCGCTCTCGCTCTCTCTCTCTCTCTCTCTCTCTCTCTCTCTCTCTCTCCAGTGGTAATATGTGGTCTCATGCAGCAAGGCGATGGTCTCATTAATACAGCTCTCATAGCAAACTAGTCCCCGGGGAGAGAGAGCACACTTTTTAAAAAGTGCCCTGTCACACTCTGACACATCATTTGCATTTAGGTTAAAGCCAGGCGGGACTCTTAAATCTTATTTACGGGGGAGAGGAAACTCCCTCCTCACTGCTGCGGCAATGGCACATCGGTTATTGTCAGACCAAGCCCTGTTGTACATATCACCTAATTATAAACATACCTGCTTTGCCACAGTAAATGCACTAAGTGGTTTCTGTGTGTACACAGCTTATAATATATATTAGTGTTATGGTTATTATCCTGCTGGCAAGGGTTTCCTGTGCCAACAATCACTGTAATGGCCTCCCTGACAAAGATACAGCTTTACCAAGTCATTTGTACCTAGGCATTATGCACTGCTAGAAGTGGGTGCTCTGTAGTCTCACACCAAGTGTACCCGTCCCTGCCGTGAAATAGACGGACCAGGTGATTATGTGTGCATCGTTTGACCCCTCATTGATTTCCTCATTCCCTTAAGTCAGGAAGGGGATATCCAGACGAAGGGGACAAAATTGATCAAAGGATATTTAAGCCTAAAATCAATTGTGGTGTCGACTGTGTAAAAGAGGGTGTAACTCAATATTAGAAACATGTTCCTGAAGCTGTGTGCAAGTCTGTGATTCCACAATAAAATCTTAATAGCAAGTGTATTCCTGGTATTTGTAATTGGGGCGATGCTCGTGTGCAGCTCAGGGTCTGCCGAAATTTAAAGGTTTATTCGCTATGCATTAGAATTATAAGCAGGTTTTCCAATGTAAGCAGTGAACATTTGCCGTATGTCACGTTCTTCCTCTGTAGGCGTCGGCAGCCCTCATTGTTTTTGTTCTAATTCTTATCCCACAATGCTTACTCTATGTGCCTGAACTTGCTGCACTAAATCAGTCAATACTGAACCGTTCTTTTAAACAAAAGAATAATCCTAATTGTTATTTGTAGACCCAAATTCTTTTCCTTGCAGCCTCTGCCACTTGAATTAAACAGTGCCCAGTGTGGACTTTGATCAGTTACTACTCACAAATGGACTCACCCACATCCACTCCAGCAACCCATTTCTGCTCTACGCCCTGCTTATGTTATGTCTCTGTGTCCATATTACCTAAAGTAATGACTTTAATTAATGAAATAATGTTGTCATGTGGATCCCCAAGTCAACAGGAAATAAAGTTTTCCGCTTCCGGTGTGGGAAGATGGCAGCGTGAATTCACATTTGCAGCGGCCTCACCCAGTACCGGTGTAGGAAGATGGCGGCGAGAACTTACGTTTGTGGTGGTGTCGCCCAGTACCGTCCATGCAGCGTCTTTGTCCACATCTGCGTTGAGTTTATGTTTTCATTTAATGGCGGGGAGAGCTGGCACTGGATCAGCTGGGAGAGCTTTGTCTGCTGAATCCTGTGGGCCCAGGGACCACAGCCCTGCGTGGAGCTACACCTGAAGAGGAAACACCGAGGGCGGTCCGACAGGACACGGAAGCAGGGCAGACTAAGCTAACTGCTAGCCCATGCAGACTGGCAGTTCTGATAACACCTAGTGTGGTCTGGTGGCAGCCTCACCTAGTGTTGACTGTGTTTTTGGTGTTGTCGTGTGGAGTTTGGGAAGGTGTGTCGAAGGTGTCTGGCAGGGAGCGCTGGCGTTGGATCGGCTGAGGGAGCCTGGTCTGCTGCGTCTGGTAGGCCCAGGGACCACGGCCCTTCTGGAGCTGCGCCCTAGGAGGAAGCACCGAGGGCAGTCTGACAGGATGTGGAAGCAGAGCAGGCTAAGCTAACTGCCAGGGTTGGGCAGTCTTATCCAGAAAGGGCCAATGTGGGTGCAGGTCTTTGTTCCAACCAAGCAGTCACACACCTGTGTCTCCTAATCAGGTTCCTCAGCAAAGACTCTACTGGTTAATTAGTGGGATCAGGTGTGGTTGAAACAAAAACCTGCACCCACACCGGGCCTTTCTGGATAAGATCGCCCACTCCTGTTTGCAGACCAGCAGTTTTGACAGTCATCCTGCATTCGCTGTCTTGGACAGTGATTTTTTTTTTTTGTAGTTTGATATAGTATATGTTCTTGTAATTTTTGGATATGTATTTTTGTCTTTTTGTTGCACTTCTGTGGGCTGGGGGAAAACGATATTTCATTTGAAATGACAAAGTGTTCCTGATTCCCGATTCCTGATCAGTGTTGGTTAAAACCTTGCGATTACCTTGTAGCTATTAAATTTAATCACTGCATTAACAATAGAAAACATTGACATTATTTACGAGAGGCATCCTTGCCCAAACAGTAATACGTAGAGCTCACCTGATATCTGTCCACCGATTCACATCTCATTTCCACACATCGACATCTCTCACTTTATATCAGAGCTGCTAGTGTAGATACTTTCAGTTTACTTTTTCTTTTTTTTTCTTTTAGACGGGAAAGCCATGCTGAAACTTTGATAGATTGTGACCACAATTCTGGATGACGTTGACCTGTTTACCCAGCCACAACAGCCACAACAGCGACAATTACCCTTAGAAATCATAGCGCAACAGGCTGCCAATCAAAGCTGTAGCCTGGGCTTAATGGTGTTTCGGCAAATAAAGATTGTTATTTGTAACAATAAGCACTTCAAGCACTTCAATGAGAAACACAAAAACTGCCTCAACCATGGGGGGGCTAAACACTTGGTTCCAGGCTATCATTAATCAGCTATTCAGAACCACAAATAAGTGGATAAAAGGAAAGCCCTAACAGTCTCCTTGGCTGCATTTCAGTCAAAAGATTTTTTTTTTTTTATGGACAGCTATCAAGCATAATCACTCCTTTGTTCAGCCCATTTGTGTGCATTTGGGGAAAAAAAGCAAAGCATCCGGCATTCGTGCAGTCAGGGTGGTCTAAATCAAGAGGGTCTTCATTTTCATGACACTAGTATTATTTTCTTAACATTCTTGGAGAAGTTATGAAAAGGTTAGATTAGTTTATTAATTACCAGAGTCTTTCCTGACAGGTTGTAGTCGGCCATGACGAATGAGACCCCTGCTTATATCGTCCATATTCCAATAAGGTTGCATAAAAAAATGGCAAAATGATAGCATTTAATTCCCTTTCATTCTTCTAATTATATTCTACTACCCCATCCCACTTTTCAAAACATTGTGTTAAGGTGAAGTTTATTGAAAGACATAAACAGGAACTTTGATGAATCACTCAAAGTACTTGCATCCAAGATTTAAAAAAAAGTGTGTGTGTGTGTGTGTGTGTGTGTGTGTGTGTGTGTGTGTGTGTGTGTGTGTGTGTGTTTATTTGTATATTTTTTTCAGTGTAGTTTTTGAAGCTGTCAACCCCAGATATTTACATTGTTCAGTCTGGAACATGAACTTGACATTGAAAAAAAACACTGTAGTCTGGCAGCTCCAGCCATTCCAGACATTAATTAATCAGTATAGACATTAATTAATCAGTATCAGTATTGGTACTGATACTGATATTGACTAATTAATGTCTGGAATGGCTGGAGCTGCCAGACTACAATGTATGTGTTTTTGTTAAGCTATATGTTGTATGGTCTGCAGACGGTGATACTGATGAAAAGACAGGAGGCGGAGCTGGAGGTGGGAGAGTTGAAGATCCTAAGATTTTCATTGGGAGTGACAAAGAAGGACAGGATTAGGAACGAGTATATTAGTGGGACAGCCCAGGTTGGACGGTTTGGAGACAAAACAAGAGAGGCAAGATTGAGATGGCTTGGACATGTGTGGAGGAGAGATGCTGGGTATATTGGGAGAAGGATGCTGAATATGGAGCTGCCAGTCAAGAGGAAAAGAGGAAGGCCAAAGAGGAGGTTTATGGATGTGCTGAGGGAGGACACGGAGGTGGCTGGTGTGACAGAGGAAGAGGCAGAGGACAGGAAAAGATGGAAATGGATGATCCGCTGTGGCGACCCCTAACGAGAGCAGCTGAAAGTAGTAGTAGTAGTTGTAATAGTAGTATTGGTATTGAAATCATTATTAGCTAAAAAAGAAAAGAAAAAGAAAACACTCGTCAGTGACTTCTACTGTGTAGCGTAAATCGTGTAAATATGTTGTGATGTTGCCTTTTGTTTCCTGCTGTGCTCTGTGCCTACATTGTTCTGCTGTTATGAGTCTGCTGACTCCTACACAATCCAGTTCGCCCAATAGGATAAATGCAGTTCATCTTAATTTATCTTAGTTTTTTTAAACACTTACCACAGAAAAGTATCATCCGAGTTTTTTGTTTACATAAGGAGATATGCTTACATATTCCGTTAGATAAAAGTTAACCATTTTATTCGTCGTTATTGCAAACCCTTAATTTATCTAAGTAAGCCAGGTGGCGGAGTAGCGAGTGGCTGGATCATCCAGTTGGTTGGGCCGAACACTGAATGTACACCGTGCAGTATTCCACTCTTGTGCAGACACAAATTGGATAACTTCCTACGTTCTGCCCGGTTGCGTTCGCTCTTCGCGACTTACCATCCTTCTCCCTACACCGCACGCTTACATAACAAAATATCAACCCACAAAAGCTTGTCATGCATTCCTAATGTTTTGCTTTGCTCCACCCTGCGTGTGTGTTTTGGCAAGCATGCCCGATATCAAGAAGCAGCGAGTGAAATTTACTGTCGCAGTATGTTGAAGCGAGGAGGCGATGTGGGTTTTGGAGCGAGCAGATGAGTGACTTTTATTCTGTGTGGGTAAATATTTTCACTGTCACTCATGGTCTCCTATTAGGACACCACTCATTCCCCCCCCCCCCCCTCTTATCTTAATTGTTTTTTTTTCTGGAAAACAGTTTTGGACTCAGAATGCTTTAAGCGTGCTTGATTCCTCCTCCCTGATATTATTTAACAACCTCAAAGACCGGATTTTCAGGAGAACTGCACATTCTCTCATTTTTCCTTCCACTGTTTCGTGTTTATCCTCTTAGTTTGTTGGGCCCTGTTTGGCGTCGTCTTTAATTTTAATACATGTGATACTTTGATTTGCATCTGCTCACTATATTAACTAAACAAACGAATAAATATAAAGCACTGCACTAGACCTGCATGAAATATACTTTTTGATAATGGATCATGTTGTTGATTATTTCCTCCATGTTTCATAGAAATGCTACAATGGAACTTCATTTACAGCATTAGAACTGAATAAAGGTTTTACTGTAAAAGTCCATCCATCCATCCATTATCCGAACCGCTTATCCTGGTCTCAGGGTCGCGGGGATGCTGGAGCCTATCTCAGCAGTCATTGGGTGGCAGGCAGACGGGGAGGCGCCCTGGACAGGCCGCCAGACCATCACAGGGCCCTGCCAGACCATCACAGGGCCACTTTGAAAGTCACAAAATCAAAAATTACTTGTAGAAGTTTCTTGCTGCACATGTCAAAAGGTGGCCCTGGCATCGCTGACCAGAGGATGTTTCTTTTTTTTATAATATATATTACGTTATTTTTGACTCAATCGTGGGATTTAGACGAAACAATTTATGTCTTTAAGACTAATTCGTCTGATTTGTGTTGACATGTTTCCTCTCTTAACATGTATTCTTTGTATATTCGTATTAAGAGTGTATTCTGTGGGCGTCTGAGTAGCGTAGTGATCTGTTCCGTTGCCTACCAGCACAGGGATCACTGGTTCAAATCCGTGTTACCTCCGACTTGTTCTGGTGTCCCTACAGACACAATTGGCCGTGTTTGTGGGTGGGAAGCCGGACATGGGTATGTGTCCCGGTCGCTGCACTAGCACCTCCTCTAGTCGGTTGGGGGACCTGTTTGGGAGGAGGGGAAACTGGGGGTAATAGCGTGATCCTCCCACACGCTACATCCTCCTGGCGAAACTCCTCACTGTCAGGTGAAAAGAAGCGGCTGGCGACTCCACGTGTATCGGAGGAGGTATGTGGTAGTCTGCAGCCCTACCCGGATCGGCAGAGGCGTTGGAGCAGCGACCGGGATGGCTCGGAAGATAACGATAATTGGATCGGTACCGTTGTATTATGTGTATTCTCTCATGCCCAGCGAATTCAAGTTCACACATTTCATCAGAACACCATGTTCCTTATTGACATAAATTCATAGTGCTGACAGCAGACCTCACTCTTCTACAATAACGTTGCTTGCAGAATCTGCCACGTAGATCTAACTAATTGCAAATAAAATTTGTTGCCAACGATTTTTATTAAAGATTTTATCAATTACACCAAAAAATTACAAGATTATCAAGGTATTTTATCTTGTTTTAAGTCTCTTATGCTAATTTCAAGATAATGCTAGCAACTTTTTCTTACCCCACTAGCAGGTAATGTTCTTTGCTTCGAGAGAGTACACTTCTTTCATGTTTGTAAGACTACTTACATGGAGTTTTCATTAAACAGGAAAATAAATCTTAGAAGAAACCTGATTTAAGGTAATCTTTGGTTGTTTTTTGTTTTTGGATTCCCCCCCCCCTTTTCTCCCCAATCGTGCCCGGCCAATTACCCCACTCTTCCGAGCTGTCATGGTTGCTGCTGCACCCCCTTTCCCAATCCAGGGAGGGCTGCAGACTACCACATGCCTCCTCCAATACATGTGGAGTCACCAGCCACTTCTTTTCACCTGACAGTGAGGAGTTTTGCCAGGGGTACGTAGCGCATGGGAGGACCATGCTATTACCCCCAGTTCCCCCTCCTCCCCGAACAGGCGCCCTGACTGACCAGAGGAGGCGCTAGTGCAGCGACCAGGACACACCCACATCCGGCTTCCCACCCGCAGACATGGCCATTTGTGTCTGTAGGGGCACCCGACCAAGCCGGGGGGTAACATGGGGATTTGAACAGGCGATCCCTATGTTAGTAGACAATGGAATAGACCGCTACGCCACCCTGATGCCTTAGTAGCAATATCTTAAAATATGTAAGCATTATGTCACTTAAAAAACGATAAAATACTTTTCTTTTTTGCTGTATAGTGTACACTGCACACCCTACACCACTCAACTGTGAGAGAACGACTGACAGATTGAAAAAAAAATTACTCAACATTAATTTTAGCACGGTCAGTAGGACAATGTCTGTAAGTCTGTCCGTTCTAACTCCGATGTGTGTGTATTTTTATTTTTTGGCAGAGATCTCTGGGAACTCGGAGGACATTCCCCTGGTTCGCTGGAGGCAGCAGTGGCTAGAGAATGGGACTCTGCTCTTCCACATCCACCACCAGGATGGCAGTGTAAACCTCCCTGGGATGTCTCCAACCGAAGACCCTGCCAATGATTCTGCAGAGGAGGAGCTACGCATCCTGCACATCTCTGTCATGGTAATAGGACCTGTTCCAGAACCAAAAAAACATTTTTTCTATTCAAAGAATGATACAAAAAGAAAAAAAAGTTTTTACAGGGCATTATCATGTTTTGTTTTTTCCTCTTGGTTGTTGTCTTTTGAAATAACACAAAGATCCCTGCAGCCATGCATCAACTGTTCCATAGGCTAAAAATCTGCTGTTTACAAATATTATCAGAGAAAAGGATTTTGGGGAGCTTTGTATCCTTCAAAAGTAATTACGCAAAGGGCCAAAAATGTTTTATTTACACTTACAAAAAGTCATTGGGATATCTCTGTCATACATATCTCTGTCGTGATACGGTAACTGTTTTGGGGCTGATATCTCTCTCACAGTATGTCTCAGGAAGAAAAAAAAAGTTCTGTGAGCTCTGTTTAAAAGGAATAGAAACTATGACATAAATATATGCATTGCATAGCATGTAATATTCAGATCCCATAATTTAATGGGTTTATGCTGCTTTTGCCTAGTTTTTAGGCTGCAGGGAGATTAATGGTGGCCTTAACTTTTAGTTTCTCAATTTTGTTGGTTTTGTCCTTGTTAGGGTTTGCACCCGACCCCAAGAGCACAAACACAGAAGGCACAATATAGCGGGACCAACAGGCTAATTTATTGAAGAGAAAACTCAGGAAGTCCACTCTCACCAGGAAACGCGAAGTCCACCTTTAAGCCGGGAACCGTGGAGTCGCCCTTTAATCCGGGAACAGTGGAGTCGGCCCTTAATCCAGGCAGGAGGGGGGGGGTAAACAGGAGGATACCAAAGGAGAACGGAAAATCACAGCAACGCTGGAGTGAAGAAATCCTCTTCGTAAACCGAAGGCAGCGCACAGGGGAAGGGGAGCAACGAGGAAGGTCCAACAGAGAAATCTCCAGGGAAGATCCAGGTAAGTAAACAAACTTCGATGAGCAGGACAAGCACAAGTACTCTCCCAGGGAACGGCACGAACTGGCAACAAGCTGAGAGTGACACAGCCAGATATAGGGAGGTGATTGCCAACAGGTGAGTGGAGGGGTAACGAGGAAACAGGCATCAGGTGGCGTTGGCAGAGCTCCGGGTACGCTTACACTGCAGAGCGGGTGTGGAGCGGGGAGACGTTGAGCCTTGGCCAAGGTTACACTGCAGAGCGGGTGTGGAGCGGCGAGACGTAACAGTACCCCCCCCTCTACGGGAGCCACCTGGCGACTGACCTGGCGCCCCCGGGTGGGCACGGTAGAAGTCGGCGAGGAGAGAGGGATCCATGATGAGCTTCCGCGAAATCCAACTGCGCTCCTCAGGTCCATAACCTGCCCAGTCCGCGAGATACTGGAACCCGCGGCGCCGGACTTTAAGCAGCCGGCGGACCTTCCATTGAGGATGACCATCTACAAATTCCGGAGGCGGAGGCTCAGGAACCGGGGGCATAAGAGGACTGCTGGAGACGGGCTTAACTCGAGAGACGTGGAAGACAGGATGAATGTGCATGGAGGAAGGCAGCTTCAGCCGAACAGCTGCCGGGCTCAGGACTTTCTGGACTTCAAAAGGACCAATGAAGCGGGGCGAGAGTTTCTTGTCGGTCGTCTGGAGGGGAACGTCCAGACCCTCTGTCCCTTCTTGTACTCCGGCGCAGGGGTACGTCGCCGGTCAGCCCCTCTGCGAGCGCGCTCCCCAGCCTTGAGCAGTGCTGTCCGGATGGTCCTCCAGACACGCTGACAGCGTCGCAAGTGGAGCTGTACGGAGGGAACGGCCACTTCATCCTGCTGTGGGTCGAACAGGGGAGGTTGATACCCCAGGGATGCCTCGAATGGAGAAAGTCCAGATGCAGAGCTGACCAGGGAATTGGTGGCGTACTCTACCCACGGTAGGTAGTCACTCCAGGTGGAGGGCTTGCTGTTACATACACAACGCAACGCTGTCTCCATGCTCTGGTTTGCCCTCTCGGTCTGACCATTTGTTTGGGGGTGGTAGCCCGAAGACAGACTTACTGTGGCTCCGATGCCTTTACAAAATGCACGCCACACTTGTGAGGTGAACTGAGGACCTCTATCGGAGACTACATCTGATGGCAGGCCATGAAGCCGGAAGACATGTTGCATCAAGAGGTCCGCGGTCTCAGCAGCCGAAGGAAGTTTGGGAAGGGCTATCAGATGGACGCCCTTGCTGAAACGGTCTATGACGGGGAGAACCAGTGTTTCCCCGAGAAGGTGGTAGTCCGGAAACGAAATCCAAAGCCACGTGAGACCAGGGGCGGCTAGGAATAGGGAGTGGCTGCAACAGACCAGATGGCGCCTGGTGAGAGGCCTTGCTGCGGGCGCAAACAGTGCAGGCCGCTACAAAGCTCTTGACATCCTCCCGCATAGTTGGCCACCAGAAGCGCCGAGCGATGAACGACTAACTCCTGGGTGACAGGAGAAACGACTGCTATGACCCCACTGAAGAACTCGAGACCGAACAGCATCTGGGACGAAGAGGCGACGGGGTGGCACGTTACTCGGAGCGGGTTGAGCACGTTGGGCAGTGCGAACAGCCGACTCAAGACCAAAAGTGACCACACCGACCACTCTAGCCGCAGGGAGGATGGGTTCAGGCTCTTCAAACGCGCCTTCCTTCGGGTGTAGCCGAGACAGGATGTCAGCCTTTACGTTGCGTGTCCCAGGACGGTAAGTCAGAACATAGTTGAAACGACTAAGGAAGCCAGCCCACCGAGCCTGACGACTGTTGAGACGTTTGGCTGCCCTCAGGTGAGTCAAGTTCTTGTGGTCCGTCCAGATGAGAAACGGGTGCTCAGCGCCCTCGAGCCAGTGGCGCCATTCCTCCAGAGCAGCCACTACAGCCAGTAACTCCCGGTTTCCAACGTCATAATTCTGCTCGGCCGGCAGAAATCGGCGGGAGAAAAAGGCGCAAGGATGGAGTTTCTGGTCCTCAGCCGACCGCTGGGAGAGCACCCCCCCTACGCCTGAATCCGAGGCATCAACCTCTACCACGAATTGTCTCTTGGGGTCAGGATGGAGCAGCACTGGGGCCGAGGTGAACCTTGTCTTGAGGACTTGGAAAGCAGAGCTGGCAGCAGGAGACCAGATGAAGGGTTTGGCTGGGGAGGTCAACGCAGTAAGCGGTTCTGCCAGCTGGCTGTAGTTGCGAATGAATCTCCGGTAGAAATTTGCGAACCCTAGAAAACTCTGCAGCTCCTTACGGTTGGTAGGTTCCGGCCAGTCCACCACTGTCTGGACCTTGCGGGGATCTGCTCTGGTCCGTCCCTTCTCTACGATGAATCCCAAGTAATCCACAGAGGGGGAGTGAAACAGGCACTTCTCCGCCTTGACGTAGAGTTGGTTCTGGAGGAGGCGCTCCAGTACCCTGCGAACATGCTGGACGTGTTCCTCAAGAGACTGGGAGAAAATGAGGATGTCGTCCAGGTAAACGACGACAAACACATCCAACATGTCACGGAGTACGTCGTTCATAAACGCCTGAAACACTGCTGGTGCGTTTGTGAGTCCGAACGGCATCACCAAGTACTCATAGTGGCCTCGGGGTGTTTTGAAGGCGGTCTTCCACTCATCGCCTTCCCTGATTCGCACGAGGTGGTAAGCGCTCCTCAGGTCTAGCTTGGTGAAGATGGTCGCCTGTGAGAGAGGCTCAAAAGTCGAACTCATAAGTGGAAGCGGGTACTTGTTCTTAATGGTGATTGCGTTCAGTTGCCGGTAGTCAATACAAGGTCGAAGTCCCCCGTCCTTCTTCTTCACAAAAAAGAACCCTGCAGCAACAGAGGAAGACGAGGGCTTGATGAGACCTGCAGCAAGGGACTCGGTGATGTACTCATCCATGGTCGCCTTCTCAGGGAGTGACAAGTTGTAGAGGCGGCTACTGGGAAGAGTAGCCCCAGGACGGAGATCAATGGCGCAATCATACGGGCGGTGAGGCGGGAGTGACTTAGCACGGGTCTTGCTAAATACCTCACCAAGGTCATGATACACAGGGGGCACGGAGGAGAGATCAGGAGAGTAGGCGAGCTCAAAGGCGTAGCACTAGGAGCTGCACGAAGGCATTGGGCATGGCAAGTAGAGCCCCATCCAAGGACTGTGCCTGTGGACCAAGAGATGTGGGGTTCATGGTGTCTGAGCCAGGGGCGTCCCAAGATAACTGGATTAAGCGGGGAACATATGATGTAAAATTGCATTGTCTCTGTGTGGTTACCTGCAACGGTGAGAGTAACGGGGACGGTCCGCTGTGTGATACAGGCTAATCTCCGGTCATCCAAGGCAAACGCATCAATGGGGGTCCCAAGAGACTCAAGGGGAATGTCTGCCTGCGAGGCAAAGTCAAGGTCCATAAAACTATCATCTGCTCCGGAATCAATCAGGGCTCCAAGGGAAAGTCTCTGGCCCGCCCAGACTAAGGCAATAGGAACAAGATGGCCGCGAGATTCGGACCCACGGGAGAAGGAAAGGCGGCTTACTAGGATCTCCCTTGGTCCTGGTAAGCCTAATCTTTTGGCCGTGAGGGACAGTCGCGGAGTCGGTGCCCCTTAAGACCACAGTACAGGCAAAGACCTGCCTTGAATCGGCTCTCCTGTTCAGCAGGAGTAAGTCTAGCACGTCCTACCTCCATCCGCTCTTCTACATCCCCAGGTGGCGTTGTCGCGAAAGAGTCAGAGGAGGGATTGGCCGGGGAAACGGGAACAGCGGTTCGGTCTGACGCAGAGGTAGTTCTGGGATTGAAGGAAGTTCCACGCAAGGCCTTCTCACGCTTTCTCTCCCGGATACGTCCATCAATGCGGATAGCGAGAGCAATGAGGTCATCCAGAGATGAGGGTTCTTCTCGGGTAGCAAGTTGATCCTTCACCGCCTCGCTCAATCCTCTACGAAAAGTGGCACGCAGGGCCTGGTCATTCCATCCGCTCTCAGCGGCAGCCAGGCGGAAGTCGACGGAGTAATCTGTGACGCTGGCGCCGCCCTGCTGGATGTTATTCAGTCGTGAGTCAGAATCCCGACCGCTTACCGGATGGTGGAAAACCTTACGTAGCTCTGCGACAAAGTCTCTATAAGAGTTACAGTAGCTGGCCCCCGTGGACCAAGAAGACGTAGCCCACTGCGCTGCTCGACCACTGAGCAGGTTGGTCACGTAAGCGATCTTAACAGCATCACTGGAGAACACGGTGGGCTGGTGTGTGAAAACAAGCTCACACTGCATAATGAAGGTAGAGCAAGTTTCAAAGTTACCGTCAAATGGGCGTGGACTGGTAATGATGGTTCCACGGGGTAAATAAACAGGAACCGGAGGATCTACTGGAGCGGCGGCCACAGGGGGCGCACTTGCTGGCGGTACAGGCTGATTCAGCTGCTGGTTGGCAAGAGCTGCTGAAATGGTCTGCAGTTGTTGCATGATCTCTGCCTGCTGACTCGCCATCGCCGCCTGCTGGACAGCTAAAGCTTCCACAGAAGCTTGCAGGGGTTGAACTTGAGACTGGAGACCCTGCACAGCAACCGAAGCCTCTTGTAATTGCTGGGAATGGGCGTTGGTAATCTGAATTTGTTTTACTAGGGCTGCTTGCACCGGATTGGCTGTGGGTGTGCCGTCTGTGCTGGCTGGGGTCGTCATGGCCAGTTCGTACTGTTAGGGTTTGCACCCGACCCCAAGAGCACAAACACAGAAGGCACAATATAGCGGGACCAACAGGCTAATTTATTGAAGAGAAAACTCAGGAAGTCCACTCTCACCAGGAAACGCGAAGTCCACCTTTAAGCCGGGAACCGTGGAGTCGCCCTTTAATCCGGGAACAGTGGAGTCGGCCCTTAATCCAGGCAGGAGGGGGGGGGGTAAACAGGAGGATACCAAAGGAGAACGGAAAATCACAGCAACGCTGGAGTGAAGAAATCCTCTTCGTAAACCGAAGGCAGCGCACAGGGGAAGGGGAGCAACGAGGAAGGTCCAACAGAGAAATCTCCAGGGAAGATCCAGGTAAGTAAACAAACTTCGATGAGCAGGACAAGCACAAGTACTCTCCCAGGGAACGGCACGAACTGGCAACAAGCTGAGAGTGACACAGCCAGATATAGGGAGGTGATTGCCAACAGGTGAGTGGAGGGGTAACGAGGAAACAGGCATCAGGTGGCGTTGGCAGAGCTCCGGGTACGCTTACACTGCAGAGCGGGTGTGGAGCGGGGAGACGTTGAGCCTTGGCCAAGGTTACACTGCAGAGCGGGTGTGGAGCGGCGAGACGTAACAGTCCTCATCCTTTTATCGGTTTTAGTTTGGGAACATCCAAAAATGTCTAAAGATTTGGTTAAAAAATAAATAAATCTAATGCTAGCTTCAATTAAGTTAACTTAAAGTAAATTCAAATTAAGTTAAGTTTAGTTAAATGTAATTGAATTTAATTATTGCCCTATATAAAAAAGCTGACTTGCCTATCCCCAAAATTCCTTCTTTTGCACTATTAGACCAGCAGGGGTCATCAAATTTATGCAAAGACTGCTGCAATAGGTCTGTTAAATTAGTAAATCTCATTTGTATTTGTCAGGGAATTGTAGCTATGAGTTAATACTATCAGCTGTCAATCATAAATCCAACTTCAATGCAATGGTCAAATTTATTTACAGGATTAAGCCATTCCATTTTGTTTGCATTCAGTTTCCATACCTTCTATAGCAGCAATAAATCAAAAACTGCCTTAAAAAATATTGAGAGCTCATGAGAATAGTTTCAGGCATGTTTCACCATTTATGAGAGAGTTTCTGTATGTTTGTTGTAATGCCACTAGGAGGCGCCATGCTGTCTGCTGGAAGAGCAATTCATAACGTCACATAGACTAAATGCTGAGAAACTCCACCGGTTTCACTCTTCAATACAGAAGAGACAAAACACGTAAAGCCCAAATCAACTTCCACAGACAAGATGGTTGAAAGTGACAGGGAAGGCAGCCAGTATGAATTCGAATAACATTGTCCTTGGAAAATGCTGTAAAATAGTTGATTTAATGGCTTGCTATCTCTAGTTCATACTCACAGTGTGTGAGGTTGCAGGATTGAAATAATTTCAATGGCAGTACCCATGAAAATACAAATTCAGCTTGGAATTGGATTTTCCGAGACATATAGTGTAGTTATATAAACATTTTCTTTTCAATCTTGAACATGAATCGTTTATGTGAGATTCCACCTTCCAAACTCTAATTTTCCAAGAATTTATATAGCACTCCTTGTTAAGCTACAGTCAGCTTTACTCGTGGTTTTGTACCCTAATGAACATGCCGCATTGTATATGCATGGTTCTCCTCTTGGTCTGCTATTCCACAGTCCACCTAAGGGCATTAACATGTCTGGCATGCTGCTAGGGTGTGTTTCTGTCATTAAAGAACGAAGGTATTCAGGGGGCATTTGACAAATGTTGAACTGAATACAGTCAAGGCTTTATGAAAAGAAAAAAAAACCCTCCCCAGACAGAAAAACATCTCTTTATGTTGGAGCGACATGAAATAGACAAAAGCACCGTCTTTCTCAGTGTATTGTATGTGTTTCAAGATGGAGGATACATTTTTAAAGAATTTCACTTGCCGAATGTAGATTTTTTTTTCTTTGTAACACCAGCTCTTTATCAAATTTTATCTACTATGCCGGCATAGTTGGGAAATACATTCTCAGATCCCGCTGCCTCTTCCTCCTGCCAGAGGAAATGTATATTTATTAGATTTAAGATATGCCGCAACTACTCCCGATGCCCACATCCAGCCCCAAAGAGTTACAATCGTGCTTTGATGGATGATATGTATTTTCAGACATTGAAAGCATATCATGACTGCATACACAAATGATTAGTCAACTTGGGGGAGAGTTTGCCAGCGGCCACATCTGCTGAATAGAGGCAGAGTGCTTTGCTGAATGTCACCAGCCTCGAGACCTTGAAATAATGATAAATAATTGACCTTGAGCTTGCTCTGCATGCTCTGTGCATATTTGCAAACAACAAGCAGCCCCTCTGCCAAACAAGTTCAGAAATAGACTACATTTTCGTTTGCAGAGGCTATTTTTCAAGTTTTTTTTTCCCCCCTCTAATCTCACATTTTTCCATCCTGCCATATCAGGCTTTCACATCCCCTCAAGCTGAAGTTGCTGTCTGTCTGCTCCCTGCTATCTCCTCCCCCTGAAAGAAAAGGGGGAAAAAAGTGGTGGGGCAAAAGCGGTGCCACAGAGGTTTCCCGTGGAGCTGGGGGTAGAGAAGGATTAGCATGCAGATATGAGCAGACCGTGACAACAGATGGACGCGGTGTTGCCACTGCGCTGAGCGGGCTTCGCTGCAGCTTGCCACCCTGTTGGAAGTCCCGACCTATAAACCCAACGCCGTGTCTCTTACTCGACTCCTCGTGGGCACAAAGGGCCCTGTGAAGTCTGCCTGACAACCTTTTTAGTTCAGTACATGCACCTGTCACTTGGTCATTCTTCCCCTTGCCGGTGCTTAAAATGCCGGCGAGAGCATGAGCCAAGAGCAGCCTGGTCTGAGTAAAAATGTGTTATAATACAATCCTGAATGTATGATGCCACATGCTTAAAAAAAGCCATCTTGTATGAGGAGGATTTATCTTATACAAAACACTTGTCTACTTTAATCAGATACTGAAATAGACTAAACTAGACTTTGTCCCAGTCTTGGATATCACAGCCAGCCTGATGCATCCAGGTAGCAGATCATCCAATAAGCTCCACTTCATTGCATGGCCACATTACCCACTACGAGACCATTTATGCCTCTTGCATGAATTTGGACTATGGCCTTTTTTAGGATGAAAAACACGCCAAGCTTTTTCGAGGGGTTGATCCTAAACAGGAATCAAGTCCAATGAACTGCAACAAACTAGTGTTCTGTGGCCAGAAAAGGGGATTTCCCATTTTTGTCCAATGCCAGGCACAACCCAAGTCCTGATCAAGGGAATTTTAACGGGTTTTTCTTTCATTTCTTTTCAAAAGTAACTTGAGCAAGTCCATGTTGTACTAAAAAAGTATTTTCAACTTTCACATTCCACTTGACCACAATAGCTCACAGAGACAAATCTCATCCAAACATTGATGTGGTGGCTATTTTATTTATTTATTATTATAGGCGGCACAGTGGCCCACTGTTGCCTCACAGCAAGAAGGTCCTGGGTTTGAACCCCAGGCTGTCCCAGGTCCTTTCTGTGTGGAGTTTGCATGTTCTCCCTGTGTCTGCGTGGGTTTCCTCCGGGTGCTCCGATTATCTCCCACCATCAAAAAGACATGCATGTTAGGGTTAATACTCCTGTCTGTGCCCCTGAGCAAGGCAATGGAAAGAAAAACTGGAGTTGGTCCCCGGGTGCTGCAGCTGCCCACTGCTCCTATACAATAGGATGGATTAAATGCAGAGAATAAATTTCTTTGTAACTGTACAATGACGAAATAAAGTGGTGTTCTTTCTTTGTACGGCTTTCTTTTTTGTGCAGTTGTGTACCATATTCAAAGTTTGCTTCAAATTCCAGGCTTTCCTATACAATATGAAGAGGCTCTGCTCAAAGTCCCAATCTCTCAGTGTACTCAGATCCAACAAGGTGACCACAGTGTCCTCCGTTGGCCCTTGCTGGTCATCCATAATAGATGACTACCCTTGTGTTTTTCTGTTCCAACACCAGGTGAGATGCTGGCAGTTCAAACACATGTCCTCAGCTCCAGCTAGGCCCCAAAGGCAGGGCCAACTACAAAGTGCCTGCAAGTCTCAAAAGGCAAGCCTGAAAAACCTGAGGGGGTGGGGGGTTATTCGGAAAAGCAAATACCAAATATTGTGAAATTGTAAAACCCACAATACTGATGCTGTAAAACATATTTTTGTTTACTTGGAATTGTCACGTCTCAAAAATTAAATATATTGAAAAGATATTTACTATAATATGTTATCCAGCAAAATAGGTTGGAATAGCTAGTATTTACATTTAGACCAGTCATGATAAAAGTATTTGAATCTCAAATGAATTAAATTATCTCATAATTATTGCTCTATAGATGCCTAGATGTTTCCATTCCACAATTTGATGTGTCATGAATTAATCATCAATCAGTTATTTCTTTGTTGATATATTTGATCAGTATTGGCACTACTAATAATTCCATGTCTATCCATTATAATTTTTATTAAGGCAAGCTGAAATGAATAATGCACAACAATTTACTAGATAAAGTGTATAAAAGTTAACATTGCTTGGGATTAATATTTGCCTTATCGTTTCTCATTGTTGCCATTGCAGGAGTTATTCTTGCTAATCTAAAGTTTTCCTCACTAAATCCGTTATTCTCCATTTTGTGTTGGTTTTGCAAACGGGTGAGAATGTTATTTATGTTTCCCTTTAACGTTTTAACCAATTCATGTCAATTCTCTCAGACTATGAGTTACTGTATATTGTCATCTTTTGCAAATCCAAAAATATGGCCAAGCACCTGACACACCCCACCCTATGTGAATACTAACTATTTTTGAAACTCACCTTCCTTCCTTCATTGCCATTTTTGTTTTTTTAGAAACGTGGCATTTTTGTAACTCTCATGATGGAAATGCACTTTTTTCTCAGCATCTAAATAATACAACTTTTAGTCAAATGGAAATCATTGCGTAACCTCAAAATGATTCCTGCAAACCAGTCAAAGTTAATGAACTTACCAGCACGCACACAAAAAAACTAGATTTGCCCATATCCACATTTACGCTCATAAGTCTGATAAATGAAGTCAGTTTGAACAATAAAACCATGGCCCAGATAACTGCTTTACAAGTGGCTCTGTCCTCTGTACTGTAGGGTGCACTGCTTGAGAAGCAAGGCACAATATGGCCCAATTTGGTTTGTCTCAGCTGTGTGAAAGCCCTTGAGGTACAAGAGTTTGTTTTGGTTCAGCAGTGTGAAAACACCCCTCACTGTGCCCACTCAACCCAAGAGGTGAGGAGCAGTTGAGTCTGTCAACACCTTATGTTGTCTGAAGATGGCGGCAGCAAATGATGCCATGTAAGTCCTTTTTGTTTCAGTCGGTCTGTTTTAAGCAAATTAAAAGATGACCGCAGTGTGTATACTTGTACTTAATGAAAATACTCAGGGAAAAGGTTGCATGCTTGCACCCTGCCACCACACATGTGCCCCTTTCAAAGGGCATGTTGCTCTCTAAAGTGTTGTCGTCAGTCTGGAGCTCTCGGACTACATCCACATACATTTATGAAGAGGGTTTTTGAGTCCTGTTTGCTGATCATTCTACTTTTGAATTATATTGAGCAATATAGGTAGAAATGACATATGATGAGGTTATTACATATTTTAACATGTTAGTGAATTTTTGCGTATTTTTTTTCGTTAACAACAATGAAGTGGATGTTGCGTCATCAGGCTACGTGAGCGCACTTTCGGCTAATATGCCGCTTGTCTGGTCTGTCCTTTCCAGTCCCCTCTAATCATGGTAGAGAAGTTTTACCAACTGTAAATAAGCTTGTCAATAAGTTTTATTTTTATTATTTCTTGGTTTTTCATACTGTTTTTGTTTTTCCATATTTTATTTTATTCTATTTTTTTTTCAATTTAGTCTTCATTAACCATTATGGGGGGGGGGTAAAAGCTTATGCTAAGCTAACAATGCTAGCAATTAATCAAAATCCACCTGAATCAAAATAGAAATTCATAACAGTGCAATCCTCAAAAGCAAGAAGAATCAATATTAGTGTTGGACATCGTTAAAGACAATTATTTTGTAGCCCCAATACGTTTTTACATTGGATTAAAACCGGGTTGGATCCAGAATCCCTTATCTCTGCATGAACACGGCACATTTAAGAGGTCTGTTGTGACAATAGCCAGCTAGAAGGCTTCATCAACCATATGATTAAACTTAAAGCATGTTGACAACATCGATCATGTAATCCACACACGAAACTGAGACAGCTGGTTTGTCTGTGATCCTAGTTTATCTTTGGTGATGACGACAGAAGGCTAAATTACATAAAGTATACAATGAATCAATAATAATCATTTGATAATTAGAGGATATTAACGTTGAACCTGCTTCTTAAACTTTTGTCATTATCTTAAAGTGGGATTTGAGTGTGAAGGATTTAAAACTCAGAATACTTGGATGTCCGACACATCCCTATAAACCGAGCTGGCTGTAACCGCAGCATGTTGAAGCAAATATAGTCTAAACGTATTCACAACATTTCGGGGTATATGTCCGATTGTTGGACTCATAACCTCAGATGGGCTGACCTTTCATTTAGCACCTCAACCTTTACTATCTAATAGAGCAGAAATAACACAAGGCTAACCTTTAAGAAAGAAAATAAAAAGGGAATCCATTTTAGATCCAGGATAGTATCAGTGAGGCAATATGTCAAGTCCAAAGGTATTTCATGTCTTGACTTGCTCCTGTTTCTGTAAGCTGAAGTTGTCATCTAAAATGTCCTTTGAGTATGGCTAAATTGTTTGTCAGACCATGAAATCGGTTGAGGATAAATTCATTTTTTCTGTTTTTTTTTAAAAAAAAAATTCTTTTGTCTGGTTTACGCCTTGTCAATCTAATTTTTATATGGACAAGCGTGATTGAAGGAGTGGGAAGAACGAAAAACAATTTAGAAGGAAAGGAGGATGCAGTTTTTACAATTCTCTAACAGTATGCTACAACATCATCTTAGTTTCTCCTTCCATCCATTCATCCATTATCCAAACCGCTTGTCCTGCTGTCAGGGTTGCGGGGATGCTGCAGCCTATCCCAGCAGCCATTTGGTGGCAGGCGGGGAGACACCCTGGACAGGCCATCAGACCATCACAGCCCCCCCCCCCCACACACACACACACACACACACACACACATTTTCCTTCCTTTGGACATAGTATTTATAAAGGGCCTAGTGTTTTACTACACCTTATATTCTTATATATATATATATTGTTATATAAAATATTGTTATATATATATATATATATATTCTTAGAATGCCATTTTGTCAGTCATTTTATCTTAAAGTGAAGATGTCTCCTGTTCTGATGATGCCCATTCGAATAGGAGACATGCAATGACACTCACATTAATGGAGACAAAAGTTCCTGCACTCCAGGCTTTACTGTTAATATAAAAGTCATGGTATTGCAGTGTGCACATACCAAGTTGAAGGGATGAAGGCAAGTTAGTCATATTTAATGTCTCATATTAATTTTATATGGAGCGGGTTATGAAATGATTAACAGTTCAAATGTAAATTGAGAAACAACGCCTCACCTTGGAAATTAAACTAGATTTACTCATGAAAGGACATTTGGCTGAGTTGCAGCGAAAAAGATTATGCTCCTTATACAAAGGTAACATGTATGGTTCACTTCTCCAAAAAAAATAAGCATATTATTTGTACAGACTTCGACAATATCTCTTGATTGAGCTTATGAACTTAATTATTCCCGTATTTCCACAAGCGGCTTTGAGCCATCTACCCTAAATGTAATGTGCTTTTGAATGCTTTCTCCTGTTAATTTCTAATTTTTTCATGTCTGGAAAGCCATGCACTGAAACATGGCATATTTCAACCTTCCATCGGTTGCTAGCAAAATGAATTAGTTACACCTGAACAAGTGTAAAAATTACTTCTGGGTTTATACAGACAAAACCTTGCACAATAAAAGTTGGAACCAGCTAAGCATTCATGCCATGACATATTCAGAATATGAAATATATTTATGCGCATGCAGCTGCTTAAATCCTAAATAAATAAGGGATTTTAATTGAGTTTGATATAAAGCAAATAAGAAAGGAACACAATTAATTGGCTGTTTTTGCATGGTTAACCCTGCAGTGCTCAAAGTGATCGTCCTCTGTATGATGATATTAACAGTTACCATTGGTTGGATATTTTATCCAATGCTTCTTATTGTCGAAACACATTAGCGTAGCTAGCCTCAGATGGAATAAAGTCACTGATTGTGTTAGAACGGAAATGACAGTCTACACTCCAGCTGTGCA
Organism: Lampris incognitus; assembly: GCF_029633865.1. Classification (NCBI taxonomy): domain Eukaryota; kingdom Metazoa; phylum Chordata; class Actinopteri; order Lampriformes; family Lampridae; genus Lampris; species Lampris incognitus. The sequence continues at coordinate 32,048,227 of NC_079224.1, forward strand.
GATTCCTTTCTGTTCCTATATGTGTGTCTTGGGCAGAAGCACCATCTGAAAGCTGGTGTTTTTTGGCACAGCTGTCCCATGTAAGGATTATAGTGTCAGGAAAGCCAACATTATGGAGTAGACAAACACTGCTGCCAAAAAAATATCTAAAAGTCTCTGCAGAGGCAAAACTAGACTAGAGACTCTATTATTGTCAAAGATATATGAAATCTCTCAACTGAGGACAAGATGGCGCTGGATGCTGCACACCATTTAAATGCTCAACAAACTCGTGTTAAGTGCTGTACTGTTGATTAAGCTTGATTCATCTGATTTACAAAGCTCACTTGTTCATTTGTTTTTGAGTTACTAGAGTTTAACGGGAAATGTTCAAATGGTTATGCTTCAAAACACAAAGATTGAAATGCTCAGCTAACAAGGAGGGTGTAAGGGCTTCATGCAATATTAGTTTTTTAGGAAACATTCCAAGGTGAATTAAACGATTTTATATGCGGACATTAATAACCACTTCCTGCTGAAAACCCCTCATGCAACATGTGTGAAATGGGTTTTTGACTTTCACACTTGTTCAATGTCAGAATCTGCTCTGGATCATGAACTTGTGATAGTGGTAGTTATAGAGCATGCAGATCTCACAGAATCATTTAATTTCACTGTGGGTATTACATAATTTACCTCAGCTGTATAAATGAGATGTGTGGTTGTTGCTTTCAAACGCATGAGGTGATGCAGTACAATTCTCTCACGTTTATCTCCTTTCATATTGATTCAGCTTAAACATCATGAGCAAGAACACGTCTTGACTTCGTACTTTGTATGATCAGGGACGGATTAAACCAATCTGGGGCCCGGTCATGTGACTTACAGTAATCACCGGAAACAACGCAACGCATGTGATATTATTAAAGGACCTACAAAACGTTACATTAGTATTATTATTATTATTATTGTTGTTGTTATTATTATTATTATTTCACCCGTCACTAGCACTAACTGCTAAGGCGCGCAAATGTCACGTTAACGTTACCTCCCAGAATGCATTGAATATGTAAGGGATAATGTACAGTGAGCCAGTTATTATTACGAAATAAACCCCGACAGGGTGATGTAGGACCCCGACGCAAAGCGGATGGGTCCTGCATCACCCTTGAATCACCCTAATGATTTTTGTTTTTGTTTGTATGTGTAGCCTGTAACATTAAATTGTACATTGGTGCTAATGAATCCATATTTGAAATAATACAGGAATATTTTTGGCATACAATTGGAAAAAAAATATTGTAGCGAATTCGGGGGCCAACGCAACCACAGGAACTGCCGCAGCCGGGAAGCGAACCCGAATCGCCCGCACCGCAATAGACATCGCTAACCACTCGGCTAAAGGGTCAGACTCGCCAGCCAGTGGCCAGCGTGTCTTCTTATCCATGCACGTTACAATATTTTGCCACCATGATTGAGAATTCTAGTGAAATCATGTCTTATATAAACCCTGGTAATCGACATTACCTCTAGTAATGATTATTTATAGAAGGGGTAATCATTGGGTGGATTTCAGAGGACGTAATTTCACTAATCTTGGAGGCCCCCAGAAGGGCGGGGCCCTGGGGCCCGGGCCCCATCGGCCCGTGCATTAATCCGTCCATGTGTATGATCGCAGTGTCCCATCGGCTGTAAATACATGCCATTTGATCCTGGTTCAAGAAACTTCTTTTTGCCCTGTTGTAGTTGTCAAATCATCTTTATGCCCCCCCAGATCTTCATATCTTGTATGTAGGGAATAACTGACAGATTGATAGCTCGGCTCTAATACCATGCCTCTTCTGTCGGCTTCAAAAATAACATGCCAACCCTCCTCCATTCTGGACTTACACGACAGGATTATAAGTCATAAAGAGCACTGATGCCATTATAACATCATCCCCATCCGTTAGTAAGTGGATTATGGGGCTGGAGTGCTGGCATGCTTTGATGTGTGGTTTGGTTTTATTGGCTCTATAAGAGGAGACAGTCCACTTAGTCCTCAATTTGATTCAAAGTAATGTCCGATGTTAAACAGTTCTCCCGTACCCTCAGTTTTAGCCCTTGCTATGCATGGGCACTAATGTAAGTTGATGGGTTTGATTTCATTGAGGTAGATTTGATTAAAAACCATTTAAAGTGGTTGACATTGGACCTCTTTTTCTTGTTTAGGCAGAGGAGCACTTGACATAAATCTATAATTGTCATATTTATACTCTGAAGTTAAACATTGATTGAATTTTATGTACCCTTCACTTTATCTAACAAGGGTCTTATCACACAGAGATACGTCAATTTTTCTAATAGTTTTTTGGACATAAAAAGATGAGACAATATAAACAAATAACATTCATGAATTTAATAAATGCAGTATGCCTAGATACCAAGAGATTAAAGGGCTGCATTGAAATGTATGCACCCTAACTGGGAATGTAGTATCATGTGCAGTTTTCCAGAGTTTGTGTTTGGTAAGTCCTCAGTCAAAAAAAAAAAAAAAGAAATGGAAGAGGGGGAAAGAACTGTTCTTTTAGAAATAAATTATGCAGTAATTGCTTAACAGATCTTTTATTTGAGTTGGAAGAGGACTTCATCAGTGACTTTGAAAAGTATTGTAAATTGAATCAATGCAAAACTATATTACTCTGGCCTCCTTTTTTACCACTGAATACAGATTTTTTTTTTTGCAAAAGTGGCTCACATCATGGTATCATTTGTTAATGTCCTTCAGTATGCAGATAAGGCAAACGTTTTATGCAAATTATCTTTACTTTTGCCAGTTAAAATTAATGCAAGCAACGAAAGCCCCCCCCCCTCCTCTTTAGTGAAATCTTATTATCTCCACCAGGCAGTAGCCAGGAGGGGATATTGCATTTGTTCATGCGTGCGTGCATGTGTGTGTGTATCTTTCCGTGGCTAATCCAGCAAACTACTAGACCTGTCAGCCTAAAATATTTTGTGCACAGTTATGACTGTATGAGAAAGAACTTCTCATGGTTGCGGTGATTCAAAACCTTCGAAAAGTGCTTGTTCTCGCTATCATCACTTTCTCATCATTCACTCTCTAGTTCGCTCGACCAATGCTGCTTTCTCTTTCTGCCGCTGCCCAATCTGAGTCAGCCGTGCGCATGCGCAACTCACATCTACGGTTGAGGCAGATCGCCCAGCGACAGTGTCAAAACCAAAACATTATATATATTCGGGTGTGATTCCTGAAATTAAACGAGCTGTCGATCGTATTTCGCAAGCCAGCAAATAATTTGCTGCTGATCTCAGCACAGGAGAACTGGAGAAACACTAGATGAACCAAAAACAATTGGCCTTTTTCACCTCACCACCACACGGAAGTGCCATAGTCTCCAATGTCAAAACTCTGTTAGAAAAATACAATTTCAAGAATAGGATTAATTACAGTCACAGCTAGAAATAATCTCAGTAGCTACAATAAAACAGCTCCCATGGCTGAGCTATGTGTTCTTACCATTTTATGAATGAAAATCAATCCGCAGTGCAGCCATTCGCCTTGATTAATTTCATATCATGAAAATCGCGACAGTTAAACACATTTGACATCTTGTTTTACTGTTGTTTCATTGCTTTTTATTGAATGCCATTCATGTCTGACTTGGTCACATTCATGTGAGGGTCTGCCAAGGAGGCTGCACATCCACAAGGCTGACAGGCAAAACGTTTTTGTTCGGTAGATTTTTTAGCCCTGTGATGGACTGGCGGCCTGTCCAGCGTGTCTCCCCGCCTGCCACCCAATGACTGCTGGGATAGGCTCCAGCATCCCGCGACCCCAATTGGGATAAGTGGCTTGGATAATGGATGGAATGGAGAATTTTTAGCTTGTGCACTGCATGTTAACAACTTTTTTCTCCATATTTCCTGTTCAATTGATTGGGCGCGTCGCAAAAGTCATAGAAAGGCAGGAAAAACACGGATTTTTCTGTCTGCTTATGCGTGTAATTCCCTTTTCCTGGTAGGTGAAAAAGGGTTTATCAATAAGTTGGAACACCGTAGAAGCGAAGATACATACGGCTGGTGGAGATCTGCACTCTGAATGCACTCCTCTAGTTCTATGTGGAATATGATTTCTTTTTTCAATTGCTGATAAATGTTTTTTTTTCATATTCTTGTTTATTTACATAATTTGCTAGACTGGAGACTGGATTAAAATGACAACTTTGGTTTCCACACATCACCCTCACCCAGATTAATGCCTCAACACCTTTTCCTTTCACTGCAGTGGCTGGTTAAGTCTATTTCTCAAGGGCGGCCAGGCAGAACTGAATGGACATGGTGTTAGACAAAGCCTGTGTCTCTAAAGCAGTGGTTCCCAGACACTTTTTGACCCTGTAAATAATGCTCACGAGTCTAGAAAAAAGGCATATATAGTTCGCACCAATTCATAGGCCTACATTTAAGTCCCACAAACACATAGATACACACCATGAGTTTGTTTGTAGGCATACATACATATCAAAGTGTAATTAAGGCCTCATTTTAAGTCTGAAATGATGATAACACATTTTGTTTGTAATGCATTTTTAATTTAAAAAAAGATCACAAAGTGCTGCAGAGTGCTCCTGGTGCAATAAACAAATGATTTATTTTTCATCATTAAAGTCATCACTATCACGCTAGAGAAATACCAACATGTTTTTATATATATATTTTAAAAAATTGGTTTTTGGGATAAAATATTCAATTTGGATCAAATACTATTTTAGATAGATTTTATTTTTACTTATCAGCGATACACACAAAGTCATGGGGTTGGACCACTTTAAGAACAATTACCAGAGGAAAACTCAATGGTGTTTTTCTTGTTTCTGACAGATAGAGTTAAGGTTCAATATTTTACCTTTAAATTACATGTATTTCAAAATCAAGACATATTTGTATTTTGATGTGGTCTAGGGTGTCCTGGTTTTTTAGTGTTTAGTGCTGTTTCCTCACGGCCAAGAGGGTCCTGGGTTCATTCTAAGCACCGTTGCGTGGGTTTTCTGCACATATATACATATATACATATATACACACACACACATATATATATATATATATATATATATACACACACATACACACACATACACACACACACACACACACACACACACACACACACACATACATATATAGATAGATAGATAGATAGATAGATAGCATTTTTTTTCCGGAAACCGGCAATGGTGTTGATAAAAGTGCAAAACAAATGAGTGGAATATTAATATAGATGTAGGAAAAAAAACTTTTAATACATAGCAGTACAAGCTTGTTTCATGCATCGCACACTCATCAGCTGTTAATAATAGAGAGAGAGAGGGAGTGTTTGAATGAGACTATATATATATATATATATATATGTGTGTGTGTGTAGTCTCATTCACACACTCAGCTCCCTTGTATACCGCTGAACTCTTGTCAAATGAAATCCTGTAACCTCCAGCTCGAAAGACTTTGCAAGCAAACTGGTTTAACAGTGCATCTCCAAGTGTACTCGGATAACCTTCAACAATACAAAGACGCTCTTATCACAGCCCGGTCCACCTACTACCCATACCTTATACACTGGCTCCACCAACCCCAAGGCTGTCTTTTCCACAATAAACAACGCTCTCAAACCCAGTGACAATTCCTCCAATTCTTTCACTGTTAACAAGTGCAACTCTTTCCTTTCATTTTTCCAATCTAAAATTGACACCATCTACAGCAACCTGACTCCCCCCTCACCAATCTGCCTCTGTTAAAGTTCTCCCCTGTGTCCCCAATGTAGCTGTCCAACTTTATGGTAGGAATGAGGAGCTACACTTGTGTTCTGGGTCCCATTCCATCCAATCTTGTTAAGGACTGTCTCCCAGCTATCTCTTTACAGAAATTATTAACTCCTCCTTTAGCTCTGGTTAAGTCTCCCATGCACTTAAACTGGCTGCTGTCACCCCCACCCTCAAAAAACCTGCACTCAACCCTGATATCATGAGCAATTTCCGGCCTATCCCCAATCTCCCCTTTCTGTCAGAACGTGTTGTCGCCTCCCAACTCAAAGTTTACCTCATCTCCAATGACCTGTTCGAAACCATTTCAATCAGGTTTCCACTCACAACACAGCACAGAACCAGCCCTCCTTAAAGTCACAAACAACCTCCTCCTCTTTACAGACTCTCAGCATTCTCATTCCCCTCGACTTCACTGCAGCTTTTGACACCATCAACCACACCATTCTTCCCTCACACATCGAATCCTCACTCAACATCACCGGTACTGTCCTCTCCTGGCTAAAATCATATCTCACAAACAGACAACAGTTCATCAGCATCAACAACTCTGCCTCCTTCACTATTCCCCCAGGATTCGGTGCTTGATCCTCTCCTGTTCATCCTTTACATGCTCCCCCTTGGTAACATCATACATTGTCATGGTCTCCACTTCCACCGTTACGCCGATGACATCCAGCTCTACATTTCCACTAAATCTATCCCCACTACAACTAGCTCCAGTCTGACCTACTGTCTCACTGAAATTAAATCATAGATAAAAGGCAACTTCCTCAAACTAAATTGTGAGTAATCTGATATGATCATCATCAGTTTCAAATCCCTTACCAAAACCACTCGCAACTTCTGCCTCACTATCAATAACTCCACTCTGTCCCCCTCCCTGCACATCCACAACCTTGGAATCGTTTTTGACAACAACCTGTCCTTTTAACACCACATCAACCAAATCACCAGAACTGCTTTTTCCACCTAAATAACATGGCTCATCTCCGCCCATCACTCTCCTTCTCAGCTGCCGAAACTTGGATCTGTGCCTTCATCACATCCAAAATTGACTACTGAAACAACAATCTCTACGGTTCATCATTCCAAGTCCTAAACAAACTCAGTTACAACTCTCCTGCTCGCCTGCTCACCCACTCCTGCTCCCATGATCACATCACCCCTGTCCTCCAGAACCTCCGCTGGCTCCCTGTCCCACAACGGATCCAATTCAAAATGCTCCTCACACACAAAGCCCTCCATAACCAGGCCCCCTCCTACCTTGCTAACCTGCTCCACTGCCATACTCCTTACCACAGCTTTCGCTCTCCCAACGTGACCTAGCCTTCTCCATAGCTGCCCCCTCCCTCTGAAACACCCTCCCCAAGCACATCAGACACTGCATCAGTTGGTCCATATTCAAATTATTAATCAAAAGTCACCTCTTCAGAATTGCTTTTAATGTGTGACTAATGTTGTGTGTGTTATTCATTTGCTGTGTTGCTTTTATGTTTATTTTAACATGTGTAAAGCATATTTGAGTACGTGGAAAAGCACTGTATGAATGATGGTTCATTTCGAACATGTAAATAAGCAGGCTATAACATAAAGATAAGCCATTGTCGATAATCTGAAGGGATCAACAAATCCACACATCAAACTCAGTGAACAAATCTCCGTATGCATCAGATTATTTGTTACATGTTGGAAAAGGAGTAGGAGGAAGTATACACTTATTTTTTCCTACCCGTAAAAGCACTGTACAGATAAAATGTACTATTATTATTACTGTTGTTGTTGTTATTACCATAAAAACAGAGAAGAAAGAGTTTTACGGTTCGACTGAAAGAAAAATGACCAAAATTAATACCAAAGCTAATTACTCACTGACTTCTATTTCATGCTAGGTAACCCCCACGTCCAATTACATAACTGTTCACTTCTCAAACCAATTTCAGGGTGGTTAGTAAAAACAATTGCCAGTTCCTCAGCCCAGCACCAGCACCATCACTGGCCCTATATCTGGAAAAGGGGATTATAGTATGTGTGTTGACTCTGCAATAGACTGGTCCCCTTGTTTAGGTTGTTTTCCTACCTTCTGCCCAATGCATGCTGGGATAGGTTCCAACCCCCAATTTTATTATCATGACTTCATATTATGAAATGAACAGATTCTGCTGCATCCACTTTTGGAAATATTTGTCTAAAACAGCATAAAAAAGGATTTCAGAGGTGGTCTACTATTCCTCTCAGGTGACGAGAAGCTACAGATGAAATGGGGCATCTCCACATACCTGGGTTAAGAGTATTTTGTTGTTTAAATGGGGTTATTTTGTAATTTTTGGGCTGATTGAGATTTGTTTCTCTTTGGCTACATTTACACTACCACAGGGTTGCAACCTGATTCTATTTGTTTTCTACACATCTGACAAAGATTAGATGTAATTGCTCATATTGTAAACAGCAGAGGAAACGCATGGTAACTAATTTTGTGAAATCGGATACACCAGGCCTATTTTGCTGCTTTGTATCTGGTACCAATGTGTGATAAAATTCCGATTGCCAACATCTGACCTGATTTTAAATGCTGTTTTTTGCTCCCAGAAATGACTTGTTGACATCATACTCGGCACCCGCGGGTGAGCTCCTGATTGGAATAAGCTGGTGAAAAGGGTGCTGTGTTGAGAAAGATGATGGGAACAATTATTGCAGAGGTGTCCCTTCACAGTGTTTTCCAGCCATTGGGCATCAACAAACCAGTGTACAGAAGTCCCACCACTCATACAGCCACATGCCATTATATGCTGTGTGTACGTATATTAACTCATGAGGCTGACTGCACGTCCCTATCTTAAAATATGACAGCCCATTTGATATCGTTGGTTCATGATAATTGTTCTGTGCTTAATTTATAGATTTGAGTTTTGTCTCATTAGGTAGTGTTCAATTTCCAAACATTGATTTTGTGTATTGGAGAAAGCTTTTAGAATTTCTATTTCAATAAAGGGTTATCCAGATCACAGAAAGATTAATTATTCACTTAAAGACTACCTAATGTAAGAAAAAAACACGTTTTATTTTTTGACCCTTAAAACAATTTGCTCAGGGAATTATGGTTAATGTAGGTGTGCCCATCTGTCCAATGTGTGTGTGTGTGTGTGTGTGTGTGTGTGTGTGTGTGTGTGTGTGTGTGTGTGTGATTGCATTAAAAAGGTGGTTATTTTCACCAGTCCGTTTCCATGCGTATTATAAGATAAAAATCTACAGGTGTCGCAACGGATATGGAGGAAATTGGCGGAGAAATACAGGTGAAGAAATTTATCCGACAGCTCTTCTCTGCGGTCACGCCCTCAAAGCCTTTTAGAATAAACATCAGCTCACTTTGAGATCATGTTTGGCATCTGTCACCTACATTGCTTTTCCAAGGTCACGTGTCGCTGTGAGCATGTCACATAAGATGCATGATAGTGTAAAAACAGTCTAAATACAGGTTGCGCGATGTAAATATCAAAGAAAAGATCGAATTCAAAAAATCTGAATCGGGGATAAAGACCTACAGTGTAAATATAGGGCCCCCCCCTATTGGCATATTAATGCTGCACCTTGTAAATGATTGCTTTCACCTTGACTTTCTCACAAATGTTTTTGATATTCTGCAGACTGAATAGCATGTGTGATTCTGATTCAGTTTCCACCAACAGTTCAGTTTTTAAGCGTCTGCACCTCCTTTTCAAATTGAATGTTAGGCCGGAGAGAACTAATTATATTATACTAGACTGTCACCGAGGCTCTGGAGATTTGGACAATTTCATTTTAGGAAACAATACTTGTGGTGAACCTCAAAATATCTTAAAGTTGTCAAAGACGGGGATTGGAAAAGTGGAACAAATCAGTATAAATAATGAGCAAATAATTCAAGTTTAAGGAAAAAGTTAGACTTTAATACAAACTACTAGTCAGAACTAAATTGATATGACCCTTTCCAGCTTTTTTCCCTCTCACAATGGTCTGATCAATAAGATAATTTCCTTTACCATTCGAATGACATGACCAAAGGCGGGACAAAAAGCTATATATATGGTACTAGAAAAGTACTCAAAGTGCTAGAAAAATTACAGCAGCCGTGGTTCTGCACTCTCTAGTACTTTTTCTGTCTTTGCTTATTTGTTTAGTTTCCAGCACTCATTCTCTGATCACATTCAGCAGGGAAGAACTTCTAAACCTTCGACTATCCACTGGTAAATCTTTTTTACCATTATTCGTTGAACTGGAAAGTTTTACCAAGCTCTTAGTTGGAGAAGCAGCAGCTCTGTATGGGCTTCCCCGAAGCTGATGATTTTGGAAGTGAGCCGGAGTGCTCGTTAAACTGCGACAGCAGAGATTTCAAACTGCACTCACATTAATCCACCTGGTGAATGTTCGCTCTCTGGCTAACAAGATGGACAAACCGCTGGTCCTCAACGGAACAAACATGGAGTTTTCTAGATCTGCTGCTCTGTACCTCACTGAAACCTGGCTTGGTGAGCATATACCAGACAGCTCACTCCATCTGCTGCACTTCCAACGCCTCCGTGCGGACCGTGAAACAGAGCTAATGGGGAGCTGGAATCTGCTTCTTTTTAAACAAAGGTTGGCGTATAGATGTCACAGTGTAAAGAAATAATGCAGCCCTCACTTAGAGACCATTTTCATTGACTGTAAACCATTTTATTCACCATGGGAGTTTTCATCATTTATTCTGGCTGGTGTCTATATTCCACCCCAGGCCTGTGTTGGTGAGGCATTACCACACCTGGTTGACTAGATAATGAACACGGAGCACAAACACCCAGAATCCCTTCTCATTATCCTTGGGGATTTCAACAGAGTAAACTTTGGCCATGAACTGCCAAAATACAGACAGCACGTTAAGTGTCCCACCAGGGACAAAAACATACTGGATCATTGCTACACAATATTAAAGGACGCCTGTCACTCTGTCCCCTGTGCAGCCTTGGGATTATCTGATCACTGTCTGTTTCATCCTCTCCCAACTTACAGGCAGAAACTAAAAACTGCAAACCCTGTGTTTAAAACTGTGAGGAGATGGACCAGTGAGTCAAAACTGGAATGTCAGGCCTGCTTTCACTGCACTGATTGGAGTGTTTTTGAGGCTTCATCTACAGAGCTGTATAAACTCACTGACATTGTGACATCTTTCATCAGTGTTTGTAAGGATGTGTGTGCCCACCAAAACCTTCTGCAACTTCAATAACAATAAGCCCTAGTTCACAGCAAAACTCAAGCAGCTTCATCAGACCAAGGAATAGGCTTACAGGAGAGGAGATAGGCTCCAGTACAATCAAGCCAGAAACACATCGACAAAGGAGATCAAAGTAGCTAAACCAAAAAGCCAAAAAAAAACCTGCCAGCCCCTCCCCCTCCCCCACTGACCCCACCTGCACTCAGGATCTGGGAAGAGGATGTGTGTCAGCTCTTCCAGAGACAGAAATTCAGGAAGGCATCAGGCCCAGACAGCGTGTCTCCCTCCTGTCTGAAAGTCTGTGGTGACCAGCTGGCCCCCATCTTCACACTGATCTTCTACAGATCACTAGAGCTGTGTGAAGTCCCCTCCTGCTTCAAAAGCTCCACTATTATTCCGGTCCCCAAGAAACCCTGTATCTCAGGATTAAATGATTACAGCCCATCAACCTGACGTCTGTGGTCATGAAATCCTTTGAGAGACTGGTGTTGACCCACCTGAAGGACATCACAGGCCCCCTACTGGACCCCCAGCAGTTTGTCCTCTGGGCAAACAGGTCAGTAGAGGATGTAGTCAACATGGGACGGCACTACATCTTGCGACACGCGACTCCCAAGGGACATACGCAATGGTCCTGTTTGTGGACTTAACTCAGCATTCAACATCATCATCCTAGACATCTTCGCATCCAAACTCACCCAGCTCACTGTACAGACCCCACCTGTCAGTGGATCAAAAACTTCTTGACAGACAGGGGACACCAAGTGAGGCTGGGGAAAATTGCAACCAGCTCTTGGACAATCAGCACACTAGGATGTGTGCTCTCCCCTCTTCTCTTCTCCCTCTACACAAATGACTGATTCTCATGTGACACATTTGTTAAACTCCTGAAGTTTGCAGACGACACAATGATCATCAGCCTAATCCTGGACAGTGATGAGTCTGCATACAGATGTGAGGTTGAACAGCTGGCCCTCTGGTATGGTCATAACATCTTGGGGCTGATGCTCAAAACTGTGGCGATGACAGTGGACTTCAGAAGGAGCCCCCCCCCAACACTGCCCCCCCCCACCATACTCAACAGCATGGGATCTGTTGTGAAAACCTACAGATTTCTGGGATCCACAATCTCCTAGGACCTAAGGTGCGTGTCCAACACAGATACAATCATCAAAAAGGCCCAGCAGAGGATGTGCTTTCTCTGTCAGCTCAGGAAGTGCAACCTGCCTCAGGAACTGCTGATTCAGTTCTACTCTGCAATAATCCAGTCTGTTCTCTGCACATCCATCATTGTCTGGTTTGGATCAGCCACCAAACAGGACAGGGACAGACTACAAAAGATGCTCATGACAGCAGAGAAGATCACTGGTGCCAACTTGCCCTCCATTCAGCAATTATACATTTCCAGAGTCAGAAAATGGGCAGGCAACATCCCTGCAGACCCATCACACCCTGGTCACAACCTGTTCTAACTTCTCCTGTCTGGTAGGTACTACAGAGAATTGTATGCCAAAACAACCAGACACAGGGCATCCGGGTAGCATAGCGGTCTATTCCATTGCCTTCCAACATGGGGATCACTGGTTTGAATCCCCATGATACCTCCAGCTTGGTTGGGCGTCCCTAAAGACACAGTTGACTGTGTCTGCAGGTGGGAAGCCGAATGTGGGTAGATGTGTCCTGGTCACTTCACGAGCACCTCCTCTGGTCGGTCAGGGTGCCTGTTCGGGGGGGGGGGCTGGGGGGAATGACATGATCCCCCCATGCGCTATGTCTCCCTGGCGAAAACTCATCTCTGTCAGGTGAAAGGAAGTGGCTGGTGACTCCACATGTATTGGAGGAAGCATGTGGTAGTGTGTAGCCCTCTGCGGCTCGGCAGAGGGGGTGGAGCAGCATCCAGGATGGCTCAGAGAGCAGGTCGATTGGCCAGGTACAATTGGGGCGAAAAAGGGGGAAAATCCAAAAAAAAAAGAACAACCAAGCAGTAGAACAGTTTCGGTCCACTGGCTGTCACACTTAAAATTGTCATAATAAATCTAAGCACATTGTTTATACTGTATATTGTACATATACATGCATATTCTGTCATATCCACCTACCTCATATATAAAAGTAACCTGCTAACATAGTTATTCCAGCGTCTTTGCACTCTGCACCATTGCACTATTGCCTTCCTGTTTCACTGGTATATAGGCATTTGTTGTATATATTCCTGGAGATTGTTGTGCTGTTATTCTACGTAAATACATTGAGAGCCACTAAACCGGAGTCAAATTACATGTATATGTCCAAACATACATGGCCAAATAAAGATGATTCTGAATCTGATATATATCCATCCATTATCCAAGCCGCTTATCCCAACCAGGGTCATGGGATGCTGGGGCCTATCCCAGCAGTCACTGGGCGGCAGGGAGAGACACACTGTACAGACCACCAGTCGATCACAGGGCCAACACACTCACATTCACATTTAGAGACAATTTAGTATGGCCGATTCACCTGACCTACATGTCTTTCGACTGTGGGAGGAAACCAGAACACCCGTAGGAAACCCACACAGACACGGGGAGAACATGCAAACTCCACACAGAGGATGACCCGGTACGACCCCAAGGTTAGACTACCCCGGGGCTCGAACCCAATACCTTCTTGCTGTGAGGCAATTGCGCTAACCACTGTGCCACCGTGCACACACACACACATACTATATATATATAAAACTATTTATATAGCAATTTTCTAAAACAATGTTACAAAGTGCTTTACAAAGAAATAAAACCCGACAAAGCAAAAATAAGAGTAAGACCAGACAAGTAAGAGTAAAAATAAAACAGTATAAATAAATAAAAACAAATATCAAACATTCGTAAAAGCTTTCATAAAAATAAAAGTTTTAAGACAAGATTTAAAAGATGCTAGAGACTTGGTTTGTCTTTTCTTGACAGGAAGAGCGTTCCATAGTGTGGGGGCTCTTACAACAAAAGCCCAATCACCCTTTGTAACAAATCGAGACCTAAGAATAACTAGCAGGGCTTCATCTGCAGATCTTAATGGTCAAGAGGGCATATACTAGGTCAATAAATCAGAAATGTATGGAGGCGCATGACTATTTAAAGCCTTAAAAGTGAGCAATAAAACTTAAAAATCACTTCGAAATGTAACGGAGCCAGTGTAAGAAGGCAAGAACAGGAATGATATGGTCATGCCTCTTTGTCCTGGTAATGAGCCAAGCAGCAGTGTTTTGTACCAACTGCAGATGATGGGGGGAGTCCTTGCTGATACCAGAATAAGGTGCATTACAATAATCAAGCCTAGAATAGATAAAAGTATGTACAACTTTTTGCAGATTGGCAATTGATAAAAATGACTTAATTTTGGAGATTAGCTTGAGCTGGAGAAAGCATGACTGAACAACATGTTTGATTTGATTATCAAAACCAAGGTTAGCATTTAATATTACTGCAATATTCCTAGCAGCCTGCTTAAGACTACCTGACAGACCACCAATTAGTAACCAAAGGGATTATGGAATTTTTGCAACCATACAGAATGACCTCAGACTTATCATCATTAAATTTGAGAATTTTTTTGGACATCCAGGATTTAATATCAGAGAGGCAAGATGTGATATTTGCTAGGGAGCTATGATTTTGGGGTTTTAGTGGCATGTATAACTGATTGTCTTCAGCGTAAAAAAATGGTAAAGCACATCATGATTTTGAATGACATGGTTAAGGGGGGGCATGTATATAGAAAAATGCTTTTAATTAATTGTAAAGCGATTTGAGTGGCTGTTGTAGCTGGAAAAGCACTATATAAAATGTAACTTCATTGATTGATTGATTAATTAATTGATTGATTGAAAAGAGAATGGGGCCAAGAATTGAGCCTTGAAAGTCACCACAACTCAACTGAGCCATCAGGAGGTAGAGGTACCCAGAACAACAGGAAAAGTTCTGTTGGTGAGGTAAGAGCGTAATAAACTAAGAGCTGAGGTTTTGATGCCAACTCAAGTCTCTAAGCAATCTAAGAGGTTGTTGTGATTGACTGTGTCAGATGCAGGACTTAAGTCTAAAAGAACTAAAATCGAGTAATCACCTCTTTCTGCAGTCAGGAGTAGGTCATTAGTGACCTTAACTAGAGCTGTCTTGGTACTATGAAGTGCTCTAAAACCAGACTGGAAACTGTTAAAAACACTATTAGTGTTCATAAAAGAAATCAGTTGAGAAGACTATTCTCTCTAGAACCTTAGATAGAAATACAATTTGGAGATTGGTCTGTAGTTTCTTATGGACAGGGGATCTAAATGAGGTTTCTTCAGCAATGGGAGAACAATGGCATGCCTAAAACTGTCTGGAAAGGAACCAGAGGCCAGAGAATTATTAAGAATTTGCAGAATAACGGGGCTGATAGTTGAAAATACCTCCTTTAGCTGCTTAGTGGGAATGATATCTAAGATGCAGGAGGAGCTCATATTGGTGATTGTACTCTTAACACTGAAATTGTAATTATTTGAAACTCGGTAAAAGAGGCAGAATTAACATGGGGAATGGAATGAATGCAAGAAAGAGCCTGACTGGATTTGGGACCTGATATTCTCCACCTTATTTAAAGAATGAGTGAGAAATTTTTCGGACAACAAAACATTAGGTTCAAAAAGAAGTGGAGGGACCATTAATAACAGAACAATTACCCTAAAGAAGACTTTAGGATTGTGGTTATTTGTTGATATTAGTTAAGAGAAGTTCGTTGATCTCACATAACTGCCCTCTGGTAAATTAAAATTTGGTTTTTAAGGGTGTTACGTACTAACTCGGACTTGTTGACCTTCAATTGTCGTTCTGATTTTCTACGGAGTCTTCTAAGGGCACGAGTGAGATCATTCAGCCAGGGGAGGTTATTTGATTTTTGTTTCCTAGTTTAAAACAATACAATTTGGTCGAGGATGGATAGGCACTGATTATTGAATGATTTTAACAGTGCATCTGGATTGAGGGGGGATAAAGAGGGATTAAAGGATGATGAATTAAAAGCATCATAGAATTTAATTGCAGAGCCAGCATTGAGAATGTGAGAGCATGTTTTAGGATAGTGACTAAGAATTGCGAGCTATAGTGGGACTTTGAAAATGACAGCTTTATGGTCAGATACAGACATATCATTAGTTGAAAATTACATTGAAGTTTCGTGCTAAATCTAATTATATTTATATCATCTATACCTTCTTTTCAGATTACTTGTGAGTGTCTTAGCCCTGGCTTTGGTATGTGCTCTCTTTCATTAACTCTACCCTTGCCTTCCTCCACCCTCTCTTTGTTTCTCTGCCTCTATCTCTCCATCTCTCTTTATTCCCTTTATCATCTCTGTGTTCCCCAATCACTGCTATACTCAGGGTGGTATGATTGCTTTGTTGCTGTCCATCCTGTGCCTGGTCCTCATCCTCTACACCCGCAGGCGCTGGTGCAAGCGCCGTCGCGTCCCTCAACCCCAGAAGAGTGCCAGCGCTGAGGCCGCTAATGAGATCCACTACATCCCATCAGTGCTGATGGGCGGCCAGGCCCGAGAGAGCCTGAGGAACTCTCGGGGCCAAGGGCCCAACTCCAGTGGCACCCTCAGCATCCGAGAGACACCCATCTTGGACGGGTACGAGCGGGGGTAAGGGGAGGACCACATGACAAATATAACTGTTTAACAGTCATTCTGCTTCTGTAATACCCTGAAAATGAACTTACACAGTAACCAAGAAGAATCAGATTTATGTCACAGCGATCGATGATCAGTGATTTTTTTTTCATAAATAACCATCCCAGTCCTATGTAAGTGTTTATGCGAAATGTGAAATTTAAGGCATATATTGGTCAAGATTTTGTCTATACTCCCTGTTTCACAACTCAGTAAACAAGTACTCCACAAAGAAAACCAGAAGATTTAAAAGTTACATTGATGAGTTAGCTCTATTTAAACAGGTTGAGATCATTTATTTAAAGCTGCAACATGAGGAGTTTTAGGTTTATTGTTGACTTTGTGCACCCCTGTGGACAAAAACAGTTGTGTTTCTTGGATGAGTGACTTCATTTTGCCTTGGCAATGCTTCTTGTTGCAAAGATCTACATTCACCCAGATGCTGTATTTTTTTTTCCAAAAAGAAGAGTGAGAAATCTGATGTTATTTTGTAAAAACAAGTATTTGCAAGGCATACAGGGATGAGGTAATATGTCTAATTTCACGGAATCTGATCAATGGTGACAAGCATTTGGAATCATGATAATGCAATATCTAATCTTCTCTCTTATGCTCTTATTTGGTTATGTCAGTCATATAGAGGCATCAGAATTAAATGGAGACTGGAAAATAATCAGTGTAAAACTCAGTGGCAGCTTTAAATGTCTCCCTGAATGACTCAACTTGAATCACTGCAAACTGAACTCCCAATTAAACTGCAGGTACGAGTATGACATCACCGACCTTCGCCACCATCTGCAGCGGGAGTGTATGAACGGAGGCGAAGACTTTGCAAGCCAAGTCACCCGTACGCTGGATTCCCTTCAGGGCTGTAATGACAAGAACAACATGGACCTCACACCTGGTAGGTTGACTTAGGCTCAAAACAGCTGAGAAGATAAAAGGCAATTTGTGTACCATAGCTACATGCAACAAAAGAGGTCCTATCTTCGAGACACCACATAAAAACTGACTAGATTTGATAATTAAAAAGTATTTTATTTTTCACTCTTCTTTGTATGGGATGCTTTTATTATATTTATTTATTGCTTTGTTTGGCTGGTTGGTTGCTTGGTTGCTTGGTTGGTTGGCTTTGACTGGAAAGAAAGTTAGGTAACTCCTTTTTTAGTGTTTTGTCCTTTTTATTGTCACATTTTTATCTGAGTGAAAAATAAAAACTAAAGTTTGATTAATGTTAAAAAAAGATAGAAGTACATAAACAAAACAGAATAGATATTTCAATTTATGCAGCACACTTATTTTTCAACACATTAAGGTTTAAACTGCATGAAACAAATTATTAAATTGAACTGATTGTTTTTTTTGTTTTTGTTTTTGTCCATCTACTTTCCTGCAATTTCTACAACATATTTTTTTTTTTGCCCTGGGTCACTGACAGCAATCAAGCAAATGTATGAAGACCTAATTAAAGAGAATGGATGTGGCAATATGCAGTCAATGTGTATTATTTTCCAGCATAACTACTTTAACTTTGTTTTGAAAAATAAAAATAGAAAGCTTACCAGAGACTTTTGAACTGCGGTTACAGTCAATTTATCAGTCAGTAAATCAAGCCAGCTGACGTATCTGGGTTTTGCCTCTGTCAATGCCCCCTGCAGTGAGGTGGAGGCCCTCCATATGAGGAGTATTCTCAGAGGGCAGTGCCAACTCCCCCTGGACATCACACTGTCTGTGCCAGGCATCTCTGAAGGCACTGTGAGGTTGCTTGACCCTCACACCAGTACAGAGATTGCCAACTATCCTATCTATAAGATCCTGTTCTGTGTGCGGGGTCATGATGGCACACCAGAGAGTGACTGCTTCGCCTTTACCAAGAGCCACTACAATGCCAAGATCTTCAGAATTCATGTATTCCGCTGCCAAAGCCAAGAAGTGGTTAGTAGGATACTGTACAGCTTTGCCATAGCATTAGTCAGCTAAGAAGGCTGTGTTGTCGTCTGAACAGGCTCCTCCTCTGATCCCTGACAGTGACTTGTTCACCTTCACTGTCAGCTGCGTGATCAAGGAGGATGATAGCAAAGGCACCTCCAGTGCTGTGGCAAAAGACAAAGACAAGCAGAGCTTCAAGCTACGTGCAGGAATGGACAAGAAAATTGTCATTTATGTTCAACAGACCTCTAATAAGGAACTGGCAATCAAGAGAGGTTTTGGTCTCCTGAGCCCAGGGAAAAATGTTAAGAACAGCGACATGCACCTTCTAGACCTGGAGTCAATGGGGAAGAGCTCAGATGGGAAGTCCTATATTATCACAGGAAGTTGGAACCCAAATACACCTCAGTTCCATGCTGTCAATGAGGAGACACCTAAAGATAAGTTCATGTATATGACGACGGCGGTGGACCTGTTGATTACAGAAGTAGAGGAGCCTGTTTGTTTCCTGCTAGAGACCAGGGTCCGAGTCTGCTCTCCAAATGTCAGGCTGTACTGGCCTTTCAGCAAGCAAAGTTACACTGAGACCTTCTATCTTAAACTACGGCAGATGGAGTGTAAAGACCGCAAGAGTCCTGCCTCAGACACACTCTATGAGGTGGTGAATTTAGAAAGTGAGACGGAGAGAGAGAAGAGGAAGACTACCGTTAGCCCTGGCATCCTGCCAACTGGGCCTAGTGCCATGATTCCCTCACCACCTGAGGATGATGAAGAGGAAGATAATGATGAGCCATTACTGAGTGGGTCAGGTGACGTTTCCAAGGAGTGTGCAGAAAAGATCCTTGAGACCTAGGGAGATTTGCTGTCTAAGTGGCATCTAAACCTATCAGTGTGTCCAAGGCAGCTTCCAGCTTTGGTGCACAGCGGTGTTCCTGAGGCACTTCGTGGAGAGGTGTGGCAACTTTTGGCTGGCTGCCATAATAATGAACACCAGGTTGAGGAGTATCATACCCTTATCACCAAGGGGTCTCAACAGGACATTTCCAGCTCATGACTACTTCAAAGACACTGGAGGAGATGGACAGGACTCCATACACAAGATTTGCAAGGCCTACACTGTATATGATGAGGAGATTGGTTATTGCCAGGGACAATCCTTCTTGGCTGCTATGCTGCTGCTGCACATGCCAGAAGAGCAGGCCTTCAGCATGCTGGTCAAGATCATGACTATGGGCTCAGGGACCTCTTCAAGCAAAACTTTGAAGAGCTGCACTGCAAGTTCTTCCAACTTGAAAGCTCATGCAGGAGTGTATCCCAGATCTGTACACCAATTTTCTGAACGTTGGCCTGGAGGCTCACATGTATGCATCCCAGTGGTTCCTCACACTCTTCACAGCCAAGTTCCCCCTCTACATGGTCTTCCACATCTTCGACCTGCTGCTGTATGAGGGTATTAGCGTAATCTTCAATGTAGCTCTGGCGCTTCTGACGACATCTAAAGATGATCTGATCCAAACTGATTTCAAGGGAGTGCTCAGGTTTTTCCGCATTCCAGTCCCTAAATGGTACCGTTCTGAAGAGAATGCAAAGAAGCTGATGGAGATGGCGTGCAGCATGAAGATTAGCCAGAATAAGCTAAAGTAGTTTGAAAAGGAGTATCACACCATGAGGGAGCAGCAAGAGGCCCCCATTGAGAGAGATGAGCGAGAGAATCGTCGCCTGCAGGAGGCGAACATGCAGCTGGAGAAGAAAAATTACGACCTGGCTCAAGAACTGGTCAGCAGCAAATCATCCTGTGCAAAGACCTCAACAACGCTGAAGAAAAAGCAGATGCTCTGAGCAAGGAACTGCTGATTACTAAACAGGAGCTGGTGGACTCGGAGGATGAGAATAGACGGCTGGAGGAAGAATCTGCACAGTTGAAGGAGATGTGCAGACGGGAGCTGGACAAGTCCGAGTCCAAGATTAAGAAGAAGGTCTCTATTATTAGAGAATAAAAACAGATCTGCTCCCAACTGAGTGAACATCTGGAGAAACAAACGACGGCCAGCCGGGGAGAACTGTAGAAACTAAGGTTTAAGGCCCAAATTATACACCAAATGTCGGCGAGCAGACAGATGTCTCTCGACAATTTTGATGTCGTGAGAGACACTTTTTGTGTCTCCCAGGGCTGTCGTGTACATGACACATTTTCTTATGTCGGCTAGCAGACAAGCTAGCGGACATTTTGAGCATAAATTGGGCTTAAGGTAGAGGACTGTGAAAAGTGCAGCAGCCTTTTCAACAAAGAGGGCCATGTGCGGGCCACAGTTAGCAGTGCACCTCCCGGTGGCCCTGAGGAGACGGATGAGGAAAAGGAGGGTCTAAAGAACCAGCTGAGAGAAATGGAGCTGGAATTGGCACAGACCAAACTACAACTTGTGGAGGCGGAGTGTAAAATTCACTGGATTAGGCGGAGTGTAAAATTCAGTGTAAAATTCACCTGGAGCACCACTTGGGTCTGGCTCTCGATGAGGTTCAAGCCAACAGGAAGACCTGGTTCGAACTCTGAGCTCCATCAAGACAGTGACCAGAGCCCAGGGCAAAGAGACCAACTAACCTGGCATCTAAAGCGCACCATCACCCAGCTCCACCCAGACCATGACTGGTGTTCCATACAACCTAACACCCTGAAAACTTTGGACCTCTAACCTGACCCTCCAGGCCAATACTTTAACTTGAACCTTGACCATTAAACCCCAGGATGACTGAGACTACAGACTATGTTACCCCTTTTTCCTTGTCAAAACAAACTCCGCTCCTCCCTTCCTGCCCTCCCTTCTCCTTTCTCCTTCCAACCCCCAACCTCCACAACCAGAGCTACCCTCACTGATGAGGAGAGGCTGAAAAACAAAACAAAAAAACAAAACAAGATGACCTGAAGTACAAAGGTACCAGAAACAGTGTGCTTCCATTGATCAAAGAGATGAAAAATGGGCGGTACGGTGGCTCAGTGGTTAGCACTGTTGCCTCACAGCAGGAAGGTCCTGGGTTCGAACCCCGGGATTGTCCAATCTTGAGGATCAGCCCAAGTTGTCCTTTGTGTGGAGTTTGCATGGTCTCCCGGTGTTTGCGGTGCATTATCTCTGGGTGCTCCGGTTTCCCCCACCATCAAAAAGACATGCATGTTAGGGTTAGTACTCATGTCTGTGCCCTTGACTGAGGCATGGTAAGACAACTGGAGTTGGTCCCCGGGTGCTGCACGGCAGCTGCCCACTGCTCCTAGCTACACAGGTAGGATGGGTTAAATGCAGAGAAAAAATTGCCCCACGGGGATTAATAAAGTAGTAAAAGAAAAATAATATAAATTACCTTGCTTGTAAAACCAGAATATGGGCATCTTTAACTGATGCAAGCAGTTTGCACTGACTTGAAACCTCCATACTGCTGTTATTTATCTATTTATTTTTCCCTTCAAAACAATTTATTCAACAAGCTTGGGATTATTGGGCATGAAATGTGTGGGGCATGTGGAGTGATGCTTGCCCAAGAGTTTGCTCCAGAAACAGATCAGTTTTCTGAAATCACTAGACCTGAGAATTGGGCACAATGCTCAGGAGAATAATAAAGTGGAACAGTTTTGATGTGGCGTTACCAACTGAATAACAATTAGTCTTAGACTATGGCCCCAGATTCATCAAGAGATAGAGATTCTTTTTTATAAAATCCAAACTCCCCCAACCCAGAGGTGCTGGAAATGGACTAATCTTGTGCATTATGCATTTAACACGGTTAAGGCAATGGACTAAACACATATAAAATGCGGGAAGCATGCCATGCATGGAATATTAATTTCTGTAAACACTGCAGAGGTGGGGCAACAAATGGTGGTGCTGGATTTTTTTGGAGTTTCCCTCAGACATTACTGGCAGACTTTTCTGTAAATAGTGAGGCAGTGCTACATATGAAGACACATGAAATAATTATTTCATATAAATTGTAATGTGTCACTGATTAACTTTTACTGTTGCTTATGCAACAGTACTGCTTTTAAATTCAATACATAAACAGTTTATCAGTTGAATTTATATTGTGTACTCAGAAATGCTTACCTAAACCTCCACAAAAAAACAGCTTCATTCTCCTTTAAAATTATTTATTTCTAATGTATAATGCTAACTTTTTTCACAATTTTCCTCATATACAAATATTAATTTTGCATTTTTTATACCATTATCTTGATTTTTCTGTAACTGTCAAATCTAGCCCATAATGAGTTTTCAATCCATGCCAGCATATCTTACTCTCTTTAATTCTCAATACTCTTCCACCTAACACCAAGCTGTTTTGAAAAACCGAAATCAAGATTTTAAAGTTGTGGACACTTTTGTGTAATCATTAGAATATGACTGAAACACTAGAATTTTTTTTCCTTACCACATTACTATTTTCATCTCTGTACTTCAGCCAGAGAGCACTTTTCATTTCAGACAGAAACTCCTAAATCCTTGCCTCATTAATTCTCTCAGTAGCGTGATTAATCGCTTTTTATCCACTTGTCCTTTATTTTGTAATTGTGGCCCATTTATCTCGCAGTGAGCGACAACACCAAGCTGGCTCTGATGAACAAGTACAAGGACAACATAATTGCCACGAGTCCCATCGACAGTAACCACCAGCAGAACACCCTGCTCCCACACAACACCTCCACCAGCCAGCGCAAACGCCTCTCCAGCAACACCCGTGGTGAGTCACTCACCTCCACCGATACATTTAGCCTTGGTCATGAGTTGGAATAGGGAAGACATCACGCACAACCACCTCCATTAGCCAGCACAGGAAACTGTAGACATACCATACAGCTGTCCTATGTTGGCTCCATGTCCCTATCAGTGGGTCATTTAACATCTTGTGTGAGGGAAAAGGTTTCATTTATATGTTCATATCCATTCATACTGTGGTTGTGTCATATTGATTTTGGTGTGTTATCTGTCTGACTAGAAGTGAAGTTCTTAAAATCCAGGACTTTCAGTAGTTTAAATGCAGAGGAAGGGCTGCTACCCTGTAAGCCCACGAAACCCAGCCAAAAGCAATGTTGTTGTTTCAAGGATAAATGGGTGACAGTTCATTTTTTGAGTTTGAAAATTATATTTTAGAGGTGTGTATCATACCAGTGTCTTATGGAAACCATGGTTGTCCAAATGTCCACGCTCCACACAAACACAGCAGCAGAAACACGTCAGCCAACTCAAATGTAGTCAAAGGAATAACATCTAACCATTGTTAATGTAAAACACAGAGTTCAGTGGAAAATTAGGTTGATATTTTTTCAGTCTGTACATAGGATTCGTAGACATTTATAATGTATAGAGTCAGACTTAGAGTTCTTATATGCTGTGTTGACTATACCAAGTGGCATGCCAACAAAACTGAGCTGCACTAAAAAAGATTAAGGCTATTTCCACATGTTTGCACAATTATGATACATAAAAATGACTGACAAACTGGAATTGAGGTTTGTTTGTTTGACGTAACTATATTTTGCACATCTTGAAGAAATAGTAAACACTGAATGTCATATTCACTTTGTAACAGAAAATTCATAAAACACACCAGTCTATGTCATCACAGGGGAAGGTAGGTGCACTGTGGCGACTGGCAGCACAGTTTGTCCGAGTCTTGTTATCATTTCTTGTTTTTACAAATTATCGGTAGTTGTTGTTTATTGTTCAGGTGCTTGTTCATGCATTGGACTACAAGGCAATATGGTGAGTGTACGGGGGTTAGTTTTATTGCTAGGAGTTGTTTTGTTTGGAATCAACGTTGCAAGTGAACCAGCTGGCAAATTGGATTCACACATACACTATAGCAGAGACTTGCTCCTGCAACATGGCTCCTACTCAAGTGACTGGAATCAGCCCCGTGCAAACATCCCTGCAGAGGTAACAAGGCATATTTAGCTGGACCGGCCAAACGCGAATGTTCATGACTGACTGAGCGACCATGTTAGCGCGACTGACTGAGTGATCATGTTTGACTTGATTGGGCCACTGGATCAGATGACTAACAACGTCACTGAAGTTACACGATTGGTCCGCCAAGAGCTGAGAGGCACAAGGGAGAGCGTGCAGTTAAAGCACCCCAAATCACAATCACTCTGACAAAACACTCACTGGCGAATTCACAAAAGGATTACATGGCTTTTGTACACAGTACAATATGCAGTGAAATAGGAAAATACAACAGTTTGAGTCTGATAATGTATCACTTGTTGCCTCTGTTTCAGTGTCATTTTAGAGGAGTTGCCAATAGGCACATCATACCACAAGTTTCCGCAGATCACTGCTTGGTGTTTGTCTTGCTCATTGTGCCCAGTTCAACAGAATTCCCCCGTGATTCATTCACATAAATACTGACAGTCTGCTGTAATGATGCCCTGTTGGTTCAGACTGCAAGAGGAAAATAACTTCAGCAAGACACATACTGTAGACTTGTTGTCAAACTATGAAGGATGCAGCAAAGATTCAAAACATTTAAATGTCTCACTCTCCATATTGAGATGGGGAGCACCTTTTTATGCCAATAAACAAAGGTTTAAATGTGTGATGGAACTTGGGGGCAGGTTCGGGAGAACATATTTTTTGAGGTAAATTCAGATCAATTTAAATTTATATTCCGGCTGTGTTCCTGTTACCCTGCTTTCAATTATAGAGATTTTTGTACAAATCAGTGACAGACCAATTAAGGGGACGCTTGCTCATCCACTCCTGGCATTAAACTGGTGGAAATGGGATTTTAGTTACCTGCCTTGGCTCTGCACAGTCGAGTGACAATCATGTCACTCAATCACGTACAAATAAAAAGCTTACATGATGAAATGAAATAATGCATGCACACACATTTAACTTAGCTGAGACAAATTTACATATAGTTTGCACCCTTGCTGGAAAAAGTATAAACTTTTCGATTGTATATTACTAGCTGATATATGCACATTTTACATAATCCTTTTAGTTTACAATTTACACATTTATTTAAACAAATACGTAGGCTCATCATGTCACGAAAACATAAAACTGGGTCTGGCACTTGAACCAAGTTCAAGATGAATACAATACAAAACAAAAGTCCCCCCCCCCGACCTTAGATATATATCTGGGTCAGACTACTTTTTCCTAAGACACAATTGGAAATAATCCATTATCTGAACCGCTTATCCTGCTCTCAGGGTCACAGGGTTGCTGGAGCCTATCTCAGCAGTCATTGGGAAGCAGGCGGGGAGACACCCTGGACAGGCCGCCAGGCCATCACACAGGGCAAACATACACACACACACACACACTCACACACACACACACACACACATTCTTACCTAGGGGCAATTTAGTAATGCCGATTCACCTGACCTACATGTCATTGGACTGTGGGGGGAAACCAGAGCTCCCGGAGAAAACCCATGCAGACGCGGGGGGAACATGCAAACTCCACACAGAGGACAACTCCCTTGGTTGGACTACCTGGGGCTCGAACCCAGAAGCTTCTCGCTGTGAGGCAAAAGCACTAACCACTGCACGCACCACCATGCTACCACAATTGGAAATAATGATAAAAAAATATTCTACTGCCGGGTATAGCTTTTCACTTCTCTCAAGGGGGCAAATGCACTCATCTCAATTTTAAGTAGAAAACCAGAAAAAGACCCAATGTGACAGCGATGCCTTTCTACCGAGAGGCCAGTATAGCAGCAAAGATGACATATGAGGGATTTCTGACTGTGTCACTGCAAAGAGAATATCATGAATATAACATCACTGTCTACGTTTTATCACATTTGAAACTTTGGCCTGCTGTACAAGCTTGTCCAAAGAAAAAATTATTTCTTCAGCCCTGTAAATGAACTTGTTTTTTTTTTTCTTTTGGGGTCCTATAAAAAAAAAAAAAGTAAGATAGCCCTTTTATTTAAAGCTTTCAATGAATAGACTGTAGCCCTGTGATGGCCTGGCAGCCTGTCCAGGGTGTCTCCCCACCTGCTGCCCAGTGACTGCTGGAATAGGTAGGCTTCAGCATCCCCACGACCCCGGTTCCCCAATTGGGATAAGCGGTTTGGATAATGGATGGATAAATAGACTGCAGGCTGAGTCCAATTTGACTGTTTTTTTTTTGTTTTTTTTTTTTACTTTTAGTTAACCGCAATTACTATTTACTGGTAAAATTCCTTATTTAGATTTGTCCTCTTTTGCAACCTTTGTCAATTTTGTCTTGATATTTTATCACCCTTTTTTGCAACATACAGAACCTGCAAAATAAAAATGACATGCAAAAAAAAAAATGTTGGCACATGTGTATAAAGTAACAGTGGCAATGTCTGGGCAAAAGAGTTTTTTTCTCAGTAAAAATAATTATTGTAGATTTTTCTCGCCATTAAATCCACTAAAGAAATGTAAACTTTAGCAGGTGTGACTATGCCAAGTCCTTAACCCCCTACCCTGGCTTATGTTTGTGTCCCCTAAAATATCTGACCTTGACTATAATGACTTGTATCTGTGCAAGGTTTGTCACTAGAGCAATGTCTGCATGCATACTCAATAATCCAGGTAAGAAAATCACAGAAAGTTGGATCAGTTCATCCGGACACGTTGAATGAGAGAAACGTTTCATCACTCTTAAGTGACCTCTTCAGTCTCAACTGACTGTGGGTATCCAAAGTAAAAAAAAAAGCCGATCGATGCACGTGCTGATCGAAGAGAGGAGAAGGACAATAGCTGCCTAGCGTAAACCAGCGGTGATTCAGTATTTTGCAGGAGTTTTGAAACAGTTGAGATGCGTATTTTCCAAATATCGTGTCTCAGTTGCTTTCAAACCCCAAAACACACTGAGCCAGAAATTGGTCACCCAAAAGATTGGGTCCCCCGGCACAGACAGCGCACTATAGTGTACGCTGGTAAGTGCCGGGAGGATTGCCATGACTTATACACTGGGGAAACCAAACAGATGCTGGCCAAGAGGATGGCACAACACAGAAGAGCTAACACGTCAGGCCAGGACTCTGCAGTCTACACCCATCTACAGGTCAGTGGCCACTCTGTCAAGGATGAGGATGTTCACATCCTTGATAGGGAGGAACACTGGTTTGAACAGGGAGTCAAAGAGGCCATCTGTGTAAAGAGGGAATGACCATCACTTAACTGAAGCGGGGGGGCGCTAAGGGTACATTTGTCGCCATCTTACGATGCTGTGATTGCAAACATTCCCAAATCCTCTGTGAATAGTACACATGACCATTGAAACTGTAGTTAATGGTCACGGCAGTTTGCATATGAAACTAATTGTTGGTTTCAGTTGTTATGCCACTGTATTGTCTATAAGGGGTGGGGATACCTGCAGTCAGTTGAGACTGAAGGGGTCCCTTAGATGAGTGATGAAACGTTTCTCTCAATAAATGTTGTGTCCAGATGAACTGATCCACCTTTCTGTGATCACTAGAGCAATGTTTTCACATTCCTCTACCGGAGGAGGAGCTGTTCTTGCACTTCCCTAAAATCAGAGATTTAAACATAAACTAGAATTGGTACATCACAAATCTGAAAGCCAATTGCTGTCTGATATGCAAATACAGGGCGGGCAAAGAAACCTGAATCCTCCTGCGTAGAGTGGACTTGTCAGTACATAGAGCTACGGCGCACCGGCAGCAGTGTTTGGGTTTTTTCCCCCCTCCATTGCGGGTCTCCTCGCTCTGATGTCCTGGGGTTTTGAATTTTAGATTACTGCCAATGAACCAGTTCCCAGGCAAACTTGGTTGGCTATCAAGATAAACAAATATTGCTCGTAATATAACAATCTCAGCCACATGAAACATATTTTTCTGTAAACTTTTGATTAGACCTCTGGTATATAATTACGTGTTAACAATGTGACAATGTGAACACACTGTAACATCGTAGCAGATATTGGCTGATAGTGGCTGCTGTGTCAGCCACTGCCTGTTACAAGCTAACAAACAACATAAACAGATAAAAGATGCTAACTACACCTACCATTCTGATACGTCTGCTCATCGCGAATTTTGGTGCACATCAGTGTCTGAGTCTGGGTCTGACTGAGGCTCAAACTTGTATGGCTGAATCTTTCCAATGTTTGCTCTAACGCTAGCTATCTTTTTTGTTTTTCTTCCCCCTTTTTTCCATAATTGTATCCAGACAATTACCCTACACTTCCAAGCCTTCTCGGTCACTGCTCCACCCCCTCTGCTTATCCGGGGAGGGCTGCAGACTACCACATGCCTCCTCCGATACATGTGGAGTCACCAGCCTATTCTTTTCACCTGACAGTGAGGGGTTTCGCCAGGGGGACGTAGCATGTGGGAGGATCACACTATTCCCCCCAGTTCTTCCTGCCCCCTGAATAGGCGCTCCAACTGACCAGAGGAGGCGCTAGTGCAGTGACCAGGACACATACCCACATCTGGCTTCCCACCCACAGACACAGCCAATTGTGTATGTAGGGATGCCCGCCGAAGCCGGAGACAACACAGGGATTTGAACCAGGATCCACGTGTTGGTAAGCAAAGGAATAGTCTGCCACGCCACCCGGATGCCCCAGTGCTTTAACACTAGCTACCTTGATGCGCAAGGCTCTTTCACCGGTCAACCTAGTGGAAGCATTGGTGGTGGGCGGGGCATGGGGCCTGTGATATGTGCATTTTAGGGTAGCAGATGCAAACAGGCTCAATAAACTGATCCGCAAGGCTGGTAACATTGTGTGGGTGGAACTGGATTATCTGGTGGCGGTTTCTGAGAGGAGGACGCTGTTGAAATTATGTGCCATCATGGACAGTGTCTCCCACCCACTCCATGATGTGCTGGTTGGGCACAGTAGTACTTTTAGTAATAGACTCATTCTGCTGAAAAGCACCACAGAGTGCCACAGGAGGTCATTCCTGCCTGTGGACATCAAACTTTACAACTCCTCCCTCAGACTCAGACTGTCAGACACTCAGAGTTAATGGTCTGTGGTCATTGGACTGGCCCTGTCGGGTTTTGTCTGTGCTGCTTGTTTTGTGCTGCGGTAGTGCAGTATAGATAGGGTGTTAGGTGCACCATACTTGTTGATATATTTAGTTCTTATTTCTATTTCTTATTTTATCTTTTATTTCTATTTGTTTCTGTTTTTCTTGCTTCTGTTTGTTTCTATTTTCTTATCTTGTATCTTGTTAGTTTTTAGTTATTAGAGCATGAGTGTCTGTAATAGAACCCAATTTCCCCTCGGGGATGAATAAAGTATTCTCATTCTGATTCTGATTCTGATTTTCATAGATCCTGAATTTCTCAGAGGGAGAAAAAGTAGATGCGCTTCCAGCCCCTTTTCATAGTTTTTATTTTACTTTTTATGTGGTGAAAACCATGTTAAACAATCTATTAATCATCTTAGAGTATTTTTTAATACTCTTAAAATATTTCTTGTCTGGAGGGTTACTGTAAATGTGATTTGAATGTGAAATGTCAGAGCCTCTCCTGACTACTGTCAATAGAGTTCTCTTGCTAGCTGAACTCATCCATGTCTGTAAATACAGTGGGAATGGTTGGAGAGACAGACAATATTCCTTCACAGACAACAAATTTAATATTGATAGAATAATACTTAGAATTAGGGGAATATGTCACCTTGGAAACTATATTTCTGCCCCTTCAGTTAACAGCTAATTTGAATTAACTTTTTTTCCACACTTGGCTGCTCAAATGCTTTATTCTCAGCTTGGAAAAGAATGGAAAGAAAATATAAGCAATGTTAATTGCTTGTCATGTTAATTGCTCTGATGAGACTTTTTATACTGTAGCACTTTTTGTCTATTGAAAGTGAACATAGAGCAGGGGATTTTAGTTGAGTTCATTTACTACAAACTGTCATGTAGGTTGTTTTGTTCTTTTATCTTATCAGACAGCTTTGATCAAGCAGAAGGATCAAAGTATTAATTTCCTCGTTTCGTCTGTGGCACCCAATGATCTTTCTAGCTGGCTGAAATTTCAGTTTAAACCTGTTATGACACTACAGTCTCATAACAAAAGGAAGAGGTTGGCAAAGAAGAAGTGGGGAAGAAGTGGGCTAGTCAGAGAGATGAAGAAAGTAGACAGGAGTACAAGGAGACGCAGCGTCAAGTGAAGGGAGAGGTGGCAAAGGCAAAGGAAAAGGCATATGGTGAGTTGTATGAGAGGTTAGACACTAAGGAAGGAGAAAAGGACTTGTACCAATTGGCTAAACAGAGGGGCCAAGCTGGGAAGGATGTGCAGCAGGTCAGGGCGATCAAGGATAGAAATGGAAATGTGCTGACAAGCGAGGAGAGTGTGCTGAGAAGGTGGAAGGAGTACTTTGAGGAGCTGATGAATGAAGAAAATGAGAGAGAGAGAGAGAGAGAGAGAGAGAGAGAGAGAGAGAGAGAGAGAGAGAGAGAGAGAGAGAGAGAGAGAGAGAGAGAGAGAGAGAGAGAGAGAGAGAGAGAGGGTTGAATGATGTGGGGATAGTGAATCAGGAAGTGTGGTGGATTAGCAAGGAGGGAGTGAGGGAAGCTATGAAGAGGATGAAGAGTGGAAAGGCATTTGTTCCTGTTGACATACCTGTGGAGGCATGGAGATGTTTAGGAGAGATGGCAGTGGGGTTTGTAACTAGATTGTTTAACACAATCTTAGAAAGTAAGGGGATGCCTGAGGAGTGGAGAAGAAGCATACTGGTACCAATTTTCAAGAATAAGGGCGATGTGCAGAACTGTAGCAACTACATAGGTATAAAGCTAATCAGCCACAGCATTAAGATATGGGAAAGAGTCATAGAAGCTAGGTTAAGAGGAGAGGTGACCATTGGCGAGCAGCAGTATGGTTTCATGCCACAAAAGAGCACCACAGATGTGATGTTTGCTTTGAGAATGTTGGTTGAGAAGTATAGAGAAGGCCAGAAGGAGTTACATTGTGTCTTTGTGGATCAGAGAAAGCATATGACAGGGTGCTGAGAGAGGAGGTGTGGTATTGTATGAGGAAGTCAGGAGTTGCAGAGAAGTATGTAGGAGTGATGCAGGATATGTATGAGGGGAAGTGTGAAAATGGTGAGGTGTGCGGTTGGAATGACAGATGGGTTCAAGGTGGAGGTGGGATTACATCAAGGATCAGCTCTGAGCCCTTTCTTGTTTGCAATGGTGATGGATAGGTTGACGGACAAGATCAGGCAGGAGTCTCCGTGGACTATGATGTTTGCAGATGACATTATGATCTGTAGCAAGAGTAGGGTGCAGGTTGAGGAGAGCCTGGAGAGGTGGAGGTATGCACTGGAGAGAAGAGGAGTGAAAGTCAGTAGGAGCAAGAGGGAATAGCTATGCGTGAATGAGAGGGAGGACAGTGGAATGGTGAGGATGCAAGGAGTAGAGGTGACGAAGGCATATGAGTTTAAATATTTGAAGTCAACTGTCCAAAGTAATGGGGTGTGCAGAAGAGAAGTGAAGAAGAGAGTGTAGGCAGGGTGGAGTGGGTGGAGAAGAGTGTCAGGAGTGATTTGCGACAGAAGGGTACCAGCAAGAGTTAAAGGGAAGGTTTACAAGATGGTTGTGAGACCAGCTATGTTATATGGTTTGGAGACAGTGGCACTGACGAAAAGACAGGAGGTGGCAGAGTTGAAGATGCTAAGATTTTCACTGGGAGTGATGAAGAAGGACAGGATTAGGAACGAGTATATTAGAGGGACAGCTCAAGTTGGACGGTTTGGAGACAAAAAAGCAAGAGAGGCAATATTGAGATGGCCTGGACATGTGTGGAGGAGAGATGCTGGGTATATTGGGAGAAGGATGCTGAATATGGAGCTGCCAGGGAAGAGGAAAAGAGGAAGGCCAAAGAGGAGGTTTATGGATGTGGTGAGAGAGGACATGCAGGTAGCTGGTGTGACAGAGGAAGCTGCAAAAGACAGGAAGAAATGGAAATGGATGATCCACTGTGGTGACCCATAACAGGAGCAGTTGAAAGTAATAGTGGTAGTAGTAGTAGTTATGAGACTACAGTAGTTAAAAGCTACCGTGACTGTTGGGTTGGTTTTCTCTCTTTCTTCTACTTTCCTTTCGTGTCTTAAAAATAAGTTACTTTGATAGCATGGACAGTGCTTTTCACATTTTCCTTTGTTGAACTTGATGACACAAACCTCATCGCCATGGCTTTCTGAACTGCAATGAGAGTTGAAATCAAAGCTCTTCTCTCTCACCCCCTCTCCTCTCTCTCTCTCTCTCTCTCTCTCTCTCTCTCTCTCTCTCTCTCTCTCTCTCTGTCTCCTTCTCTCTCTCTCTCTCTGCCTCTCCTCTCTCTTGCTCTCTCTCTATTTCTCTCTCTCTGCCTCTCCTCTCTCTCTTGTTTTCTCTATATTTGTGTCTTGCTCTCACTGTCTATCTCTCTCTGCCTCTCTCCTCTCTCTCTCTATACATATATATTGCTCTCTCTCTTTCTCTTTCTCTCTCAGAAAGGGAGTGTGGGTGCAAATGTGGTTCTGAACAACCCTTTTATCAATAATGGAGTGTGAGAACAAAGAGCGAGTGTCCCAAATAGCCCACGTATCACATCACACCATACAAAGGGACCACTGCCACTTGGTATTCCAGAGGTCCGTGACGTCTAAATTCAAGATAAATGACACAGCAGGAGGTTTCAGGACCAAAAAAACAAAAACAAAAACGAAAAACTAAAGAGTCAAATGAGTTTGCTTTTTAATTCATTGGCAAACTTAACAAAATGATCCAGGGGCACTGCATCCATGTCTCCTCCTTTCCTGGACCAGCACTCTATTTCTCTCTCTCTCTCTCTCTCTCTCTCTCTCTCTCTCTCTCTCTCTCTCTCTCTCTCTCTCTCTCTCTCTCTCTCTCTCTCTCTCTCTCACACACACACACACACACACACACACACACACACACACACACACACACACACACTCTCTCTCTGTGAGTTAGGAGAAGCCCTTGGTCTCATGCTTCCTCTCCAGAACGAGCCCCTGACAGCCTAACGGCTCAGTGCGCAGTAGGAGAAAAAGGATTGCTGTCTCTACCGCCCACAGAGTTAAACACACCAAAACGTTCTCTTTTTCCCCAACTCATTCATTTGAATTTTGTTTATTTTGAGCACCAGAAGACGGAACATAAAGCGGGGGGAAAGAGGGGGGAAATGCCCTTTGCGTTCATTATTGTTTTGTGAGCTCTTGATGCTAGGAATTTGCTCCCCAGAGCGCACACACACACACTCACACACACACACACACACACACACACACACACACACACACACACACACACACACACACACACACACTTGTGAAATTTCAGCTGTTCCAGGCACAAAGAGTTCCCATGGGCCATTTGCACTAATACCAAACTAGCAGTTAGGTCTGCGTCATGTAATAGTTTTTTTGTTGTGTTTTTGTTTTTGTTTTTGTGATGCAGTTTGAACTTGACTTTTGTTGCACTTCTCAGCAATTCAAGTGTGTTGCTATCCTTAGTATTCTCTGTGATTATTGTTATTAAGAGGAGGAGGTACAGGGCAAAGAAAGGCCAATTACTTCCACCGTTTCGTGTAAGTCGTCTAAGTGCCCCTCTCCTTTCAATCTACTACTACTACTTTCGGCTGCTCCTGTTAGGGGTCGCCAGAGTGGATCATCTGTTTCCATTTCTTCCTGGCCTTTGCATCTTCCTCTGCCACACCAGCCACCTGCATGTCCTCTCTCACCACATCCATAAACCTCCTCTTTGGCCTTCTTCTTTTCCTCTTCCCTGGCAGCTCCATATTCAGCATCCTTCTCCCAATAAACTCAGCATCTCTCCTCCACACATGTCCAAACCATGTCAATCTTGCCTCTCATGCTTTTTCTCCAAACTGTCCAACTTGAGCGATCCCTCAAATATACTTGTCCCTAATCCTGTCCTTCTTCGTTACTCCCAGTGAAAATCTTAGCATCTTCAACTCTGCCACCCCCAGCTCCACCTCCTGTCTTTTCATCAGTGCCACTGTCTCCAAACCATATAACATAGCTGGTCTCACAACCATCTTGTAAACCTTCCCTTTAACTCTTGCTGGTACCCTTCTGTCGCAAATCACTCCTGACACTCTTCTCCACCCACTCCACCCTGCCTGCGCTGTCTTCTTCACCTCTCTTCTGCATTCCCCGTTAGTTTGAACAGTTGACCCCAAGTATTTAAACTCATATGCCTTCATCACCTCTACTCCGTGCATCCTCACCATTCCACTGTCTTCCCTCTCATTCACGCATATTTATTCTGTCTTGCTCCTACTGAATTTCATTCCTCTTCCTCTTTCATTCATATTCTTGAAAATTGGTACCAGTATTCTTTTTCTCTACTCCTCAGGCACCCTATCACTTTCTAAGATTGTGTTAAACATCTAGTTAAAAACTCCACTGCCACCTCTCCTAACATCTCCATGCCTCCACAGGCATGCCTCCATATGTCCCACTGCCTTTCCACTCTTCATCCTCTTCATAGCTTCCTTCACTTCCTCTTTGCTAATCCACCGCACTTCCTGATTCACTATCCCCACCTCATCCAACCTTCTCTCTCTCTCTCATTTCCTTCATTCATCAGCCCCTCAAAATACTCCTTCCACCTTCTCAACACACTCTCCTCACTTGTCTGCACATTCCCATCTCAATCCTTGATTGCCCTAACCTGCTGCACATCCTTCCCAGCTTGTTCCCTCTGTCTAGCCAATCGGTACAAGTCCTTTTCTCCTTCTTTAGTGTCTAACCTGTCATACAACTCACCGTACCATCTGTTCGTCCACATTTCTCTCCTTGACACCATACCTCCCCATCACCTCCTCATCACCTCTGTTCCCTTCACTAACATGCACATTGAAGTCCACTCCAATCACCACTCTCTCCTGCTTGGGTACACTCTCTACCACTTCATCCAAGTCACTCCAGAATTATTCTTTCTCTTCCATCTCACATCCAACTTGCGGGGCATATGCGCTGATAACATTCATCAATACACCTTCGATTTCCAGCTTCATACTCATCACTCTCTCCGACACTCTCTTCACCTCCAGCACACTCTTGACATACTCTTCCTTCAGAATTACCCCTACTCCATTTCTCTTCTCATTCGCACCATGGTCGAAGAGTTTGAAGCCACCTCCAATGCTCCTGGCCTTACTCCCCTTCCACCTGGTCTCTTGCACACACAGTATGCCTACCTTTCTTCTTTCCATCATATCAGCCATCTCTCTCCCTTTACCAGTCATAGTGCCAACATTCAAAGTTCCGACTCTCACCTCCACACTCCTACCCTTTCCTCCTCTCCCACTGCCTCTGGACATGCCTTCCCCCTCGCCTTCTCCTTCACCCAACAGTAGCATGGTTTCCACCGGCACTCTGCTGGCCAAAAGTACCAGTGGCAGTCATTAGTAACCCAGGCCTCAACTGATCCAGTATGGAAATCTGAATTGTGATCTGCATATTTAATTTGGCAAAGATTTTCCACCGGATTCACTTCCTGATGCAACCCTCCCCATTTATCTAGGCTTAGGACTGGCACTAAGAATGCACTGGCTTGTGCTTCCTCAGTGGCTGGGTTGCCCCTCTCCATTCAATAGAGCAGGAAATTCAACTGTCTCGGATGAGATGCAGCCTGTGCCGCTAAGACAACTGAATTTGAAATTTGTGCACAACATTTTTGTGGAATTCTTAAAATTTGAACAGCACGCTGTTCTATGTCATATGCTTTGATTGAAATAAATGCTCTTGACTCAGTTTTGTAACATTCCGTTTCAGTTTGCATGAAAACTGATTTTAAAAGGACTTACCTCTTGTACAAATTTGCAAGCTCTGAAAACTTTAAAGAAAGGACAAGTCACAATTATAAACTCATCAGTCCGAAGGCTTTTAGGTTTTAGAATCATCAATAGATGGTGAATTGAAACAAACTCTCCTCCATTCAACCAGTTTAAAAAAAATGCTATTGTAGGATTTATTGGCCCTTACATTTCTAACCATTTCCACTGGTAATTGTGAAATTATACTGCAATGCAATATGCAATATACAATATACTATATTACAAATGTAGTCATACTTTTTTCATTGCTTTGTTCTTATTGGGCAGAACTTTACACAATTTGGTTTTCCATCTTGAATTGATAAGACTGAGTAAGTTTAAGATGCTTCGCTTTCTATCCTGCCAGAATTGCCACAGGTACCTTAAAAAAGTAATGGGAACAGCTAAATCAATAGCAAAAAAAGAGAAAAGAAAAAGAAAAAGAAAGAAAGAAAAACAAAACTGACAAAATGTTTGGAACACTGAGTTTTGCTTGCGCTTATATTGTGAAGGGCTTATCTCAGCACTGATTAAGTCCTCTAACCCCTCCGAGGGAAAATTAAAAGCTTAAAAGATAAAGTCATTCTTAGTGATGACCTTCATCCTTATGAGAAATAAATGAACAGAGGCCATGGCCATCAGCATTGTTAATGCTTCCATTCAGAGGGCACAAGTGGCCACTAAAGGCTTTTTTAATCATTGCAACCATGCTACATAGGAGCCACAAGGATTTCTGTCACCATTTTTCATCCCCTTAATGAGCGTTTAGGTAATGTAATAGCTTGCACACACTCAAAATGTTTTAGAGGAAATAGAACCAGTCGGGACAATTGTATCCTCATTATAGCAGAACATTATAACAGAACCTGTTTTCAATGCTTCATGTATTACAATAGTTTCACAGTACAGTTCACTTGCGAGGGAGTTGACATTATTTTGGCAAGCTACCTGTAATGTGCTTGGCACAGCTAGTAATCAAAGCAACTGTGTCAGCTGGCCAAGCAAATAGCTCTACTTTCTGCTAAAGTACTAAATAATTACTAATGAGTGACTATAGCTGCTGTCATAATGAATTCACCAAGTCTGATGGATGCTGGGAGAATTTCAATAGAGACTGCTTAAAGAGATGCTTCTGTTGCTGGCTGGTCAGAGAGACAAAAAGGCAGCAGACCTAATGTGCCTCTTTCCTGTTTTGCTCAAAGGCAATTTTGTTCTATCTGCACATTACAGGTGTTCCCACAATCTAAAAGCTTTTAGAGAGTTTAATTCAATCTTGGTGCTCGTTCATTGTTTGAAAGATTGAAGTGAGCTTGCAAGTTTGTGTAAGATGTTACAGTCAAAAAATCGTAACGCAATCAAAACTAAATACAGAAAGTAAATTAAGTACAGTTATAAAAAAAATGTCCCAGTTGGTAAAAGTAGATGCTAAAAACTCAGTCACACAATTCATTTTGGATGATTGGTTTTCATTTGTCTAGTTGGACAGTAGGTTTATCCTTCTCACTATCGGAGAGCTGAAAACATATGAAAGAGATCTGAATGATTATATTGGTACCAAACATAAAACGTCTGCCATAACAGGTAATTGGATACAATTGTTACCAATCAGGGCATTTCTTTGATTTATGACATTGAATTGTATATGGATTGTAACACAAACCTAAACATGAATTTGGTACAATGCTGATATATTCTGAAGCAGTCCACAATCTTTCTAAGGCTATTGTTTTACCTGGTATATGGCGATTAAATGTTAGAATAGAATGTGGAAAAATATCTTTTGAAATTTTAAAACGTCTAAAAAAAACCCCACAGTTAAGTAATGTGAGCTTGAAAAATAAAATCTAGTACCAGACTTACCTGTGTGAGCTACCTTTATTAGTAGGCTGAAAGCAGTAGGAGTAATAATAATAGTAATAGTAGTGGCACGAGCAGTAGTAGTAGCACTGGTGTTATTAGTAAAGTAGTAGTAGCTCCATAGCAACCACCTATTAACACCCTAACATTGAAATTGTATTGAAGTAGAACAGACATTCCCATTCAAATCAACATAGCAGGATGGGATCACCCCATTTAATTGGCTCAATGATTCCTCCCTCTCCACTTCAAGCTGATGTGTGGTGAGCATTCTGGCACAAAATGGCTGCTGTGCATCACCCAAGTGGGTGCTACACAGGGGTGTTGGTTGAAGTGAGTTGCCCCTTTCAATGTGAAGCACTTTGGGTGTCTTGAAAAGTGCTATATACATATAATGACTACTATTATTATTATAAGTCACATACTCTTTCTCACCACTGGGAAGGCTAATCTCATGCTGGGATAGGCTCCAGCATCCCGCAACCCCAGTTGGGATAAGCGGTTTGGATAATGGATGGATGGATGTAACTCTTTCTGTATATAATTTTTTTTTCTCAGTCCACATGTCATTATTTCTCTCTTTTTTGTTTTTAGCACAAAGTCCTGTCTCTTTTTTACAATTTACAATTTCATTTAGCAGACACTTTTATCCAAAGCCATGTCCATCTGAGAGTTAATACAGCACAAGCAAGGATCTAGTCAGGAGGCGACAATGCAAGTGTCAAAAGAACTAGGTTCAAGTCTGATAGGATATAGGTGTTAACAGGCAGTGCACAAAGGCAATGCGTAGGGTGCATAGAAGTGATTTTTTTTCTTTTTAATACCATCAGATGTGGAGGTGTCTGAGAAAGACCTGGGTCTTTAGCTTCTTCTTAAAGATGGAGAGGGAGTCAGCGGATCAAATGGCGTTTGGTAACTCATTCCACCACCGGGGAACTCCAGAAGAGAAGAGTCTGGCTAGGGCCCTGTTGTGGTGCAAGTGCCAGGCACCTTTCATTGGCAGAGCATAGTGAGCTGGACTGAGTGTAGACCTGAATGAGGGAATTCAGGTAGGTGGGAGCTATTTTAGTTGCTGTTTTGTAAGCAAGCATTAAGGTTTTGAATTTGATGTGGGCAGCAACTGGGAGCCAGTGGAGGGATGTGAACAGTGGAGTGACATGTGCTGTTTTGGGTTTGTTGAAGACCAGACGCACCGCTGCATTCTGGATCATTTGCAGAGGTTTGAAAGTACATGCAGGGAGACCTGCCAGTAAGGAGTTGCAGTAGGCAATGTGTGATATAACAAGAACCTGTACCAGGAGTTGTGCTGCATGCTCAGACAGGTAGGGTCTAATTTTCCTGATGTTGTACTGGGCAAATCGGCAGGACCAAGCAGTCGAGGTCATGTGAACCTTAAAGGTTAGATGGTCATGAATCATGACACCCAGGTTTTGGGCAGACTTTGTGGGCATGAGTTGGGTTGAGCCAAGTTGGATATTGATCTGTTGTTGTAAGGATGGACTGGCTGGGATGACAAGTCTTATATAGGTTAAGCTGAAAGTGGCGTTCTTTCATCCATGCAGAGATATCGCTAAGGCATGATGATATTCATGCTGAGACTGTGAGGTCAGCTAGCGGGAATGATAGGAAGAGCTAGGTATCGTCAGTATAGCAATGGTATGAGAAACCATGGGAGCAGATGATTGTACCAAGTGCGGTTTGGACACTTCTCCCCTCCAAGATACTTTTATGTGTGTGTTTACAAGTCCACCCTTGTTGGTCTCACCACAGCTCTCCCAGACCTTGAAGGAACCCTCTGCTTTGGTCGTTCCGCAGAACAATTACTGGGCCTATCAGCCTACTATTTATTTATTTTGCGCAATTTTGACTGTATGTGACAGGCATGGGCGCAAGTCCATGAATACTGGGATGACATCCAGCGCTTTACCTGTGCCCCCATCCATGGAGTTAGTGGTTGTGTCAGGAAGGGCATCCAATGTAAAATTTTGCCAAATCAGTATCTGAGTCGACTGTAGATGTGAGTCATGCATGCGTGAGGATAAACGGTTTACCCAGCTTTATTATATAATGAAAATAAGACCGAGTTAAGGTTAGGCCAAAATGGTCACAGAGCAAACCTTTTCTTTTTGGAAAGTGTAAGTTCATATTAGACTTGGTCGCATTTGTTCAAGGGTCCACCTGGGAGGCTGAGCAGCCACAGACTGACAGGCAAAACGTTTTTATTAGTAGATTTTTTTTAGCTTTAGCAGTGCATATTAAAACCTATGATCCACTGTGGCGACCCCTAATGGGAGCAGCCAAAAGTAGTAGTAGTAGCAGTAGTGGCGTTGCATATTTAAAACTTTTTCCTTTCCATATTTCCTGTTCAATAAACTTGGGTGCTGTGCAAAAGTCTTATAATGGCAGGAAAAACACTGTTTTTTCTTTCCATGTGTGCGTGTATCTGTCTGCTGCTAATCTGACATACTACTGGGCCTGTGAGCCTGGTAATTTTTGTGCACGGTTATGACTGTATGATGAAGGACCGCTCGTGGTTGCGGTGATTCAAAACCTTTCAAAAACCTGTTTTATACCGCAATTGAGTGCTAACTCCTCAGCTGTGTTTTCACCTAAGTCAAAGCAACAGAGAAGGGAAGATATGCAGGTAGTGCCTCCATATTTTCCCTTCTTCTGGTAGGTGAAAACAGGGGTTGTTTGTCACTGAGTGAAAGCACCAGAGAAGGAGAGATACACCTGGTGGCGATCTGCCCTCTACTGAGTGAACTTTTCTGGTTGGATGTTTTTATTGCTTGACTCCCTCTTGGAGGAGATTGTCTCTCTGCCTGTTGTCCTCCACCAGCTGATTGAAACACAGATTCAGCTGAAGAATGGCACTTCTGACAGTGATAGGGATTCAGGTTTTTGATCAAGGACACCTCAGATACCTGCTCACAAAACGAGTTGGAGACCTGGCCTTCTGGTTGGAGGACTTTTGTCTTTTTTCTTTTCTTTTTTTTTTGCCTCTCTATCTGTCCCAAAGGTGTTGAATATAATCATAAGCCTTATCTAACATTTCACCAAATTCATTTGTAAAAGTTATATTACAAAACTATGAGTTCACGGAGCGCGTACCCATTGACCTTGCTTCAATTTTAAAGAATGTGGACCCTATCAGTTGTATCCGAGAGCTTCAACAGACAGGTAACCTTTACCGTATTACTGTTATTGTAATACAATATTACTGTTATTGGGTAGTACATTATTACTTTGTCAATATTATGCCTGAGAACTTCAACACCAATCACATATTACTATAGTAGACTCCAACATAAAATGCTATCATTGCTACTTCATATGTTGGGCAGTCATTATGTAAATCGTTTTGTTTTAGGGAAGTGCGAAATAAATTGCTGTAATTAATGACTGCAATATTTTGTCTGCACAGGGGAAAAGAAAGGTTTTCTAACCCTTAATGTTGATTTGGCATTAGTTTTACAAACATTTGGGGAACATACAGGGTCATTCTGTAGTATGTATGCTTGAAAACATTGAAGTGAGACAGACCTGCATTTTGAGTTATAATTGTGATGAATTGGAAGATCAGGACTCCTCTGTAGCACAAACAGCAA
Organism: Lampris incognitus; assembly: GCF_029633865.1. Lineage (NCBI taxonomy): Eukaryota > Metazoa > Chordata > Actinopteri > Lampriformes > Lampridae > Lampris > Lampris incognitus. Next base: position 32,090,141 of record NC_079224.1, read on the forward strand.
GCAGCCAGCTGATGCACATCAAATATTAAAAATGCAGTTTTTAATGCTTCTCTACTATCTTTTTCCCAAAGAAAATATGAGACTGCCAGAACTTCGACACTAGAGAATCAATGTTTTGCAAATTTACATTGAAATGAATAGGAGTGTCTTTCTTGATTTGCGTCAAACATTGTGGTCTTGCCTTAACTAGGTTTTCCATCCTCTGTACTTAAAAATGACTGTTTGACCACCTTTTTGGTTGCCACAAAACTTATTGATCAGGTGAAAAATGTTGATGCTTTGGGCATCTGGGTGGCGTACTGGTCTATTCCGTTGCCTACCAACATGGGGATTGCCAGTTCGAATCCCCGTGTTACCTCCGGCTTGGGCGGGCGTCCCTACATACACAATTGGCCGTATCTGTGGGTGGGAAGCCAGATGTGGATATGTGTCCTGATTTCTGCACCAGCCCCTCCTCTGGTCGTTCGGGGTGCCTGTTCGGAGCGAGGGGGAACTAGGGTGAATAGCGTGATCCTCTCACATACCATGTCCCCCTGGCAAAACACCTCACTGTCAGGTGAAAAGAAGTGGCTGGCGACCCCACATGTGTCGGAGGAGACATGCGGTAGTCTTTTATTATATATTACTTGTATCATATTGTTATTGTGATGTTGATTTTTGAACAAAGTTTTGGAGTGGCTTCCTGTTCATCCAATGTACACCAGCACAGGGTTTTTTACTGAGAAAAGGAAGTTGCCACAAAGTGGAAGTGATATAGAGATGATATGTTTGGTAAAGTCAAGTGTTTCTCCATCCTGTGCATCCTAGACAGGATTGGTCCCCTTGTGTGAAAAGATAGAGAAAGAGAGAGAGAGAGAGAGTCTTTTCATCAAGAATCTTTTGACACTTCTGGTTTTTAATTGAAGCAAACGAATGAATGATACTGCCACATAATTATTCCAAGCTCCATTTGGGACATGCAAGTTGGAGCACATCTTTGAATGAAGTTGTCTTTGGGTGTTAGTGATATTCTCTCAAAGCAGCTGTGGAAAAACATGTCTCCAAGGTTCAGAGCCCTGCCAAAAGTAGTCTGCGCTTGTTTACAGAAGTCAGTTGACGCCCTTGCCAAAATGTTTGTCACTAAAGTCATTTTTGAGCTTAACAGATTTCCCATAGGACAGAAACTGATGGAAAATCAATAGTCCCCTATACTCTGCATGAACAAGAAGACATCGCAATGTACAACTCTTTGTAAATCTCAGCAGCAGATGAGAATGATGGGTGCAAGGTTGACATTGACCCAAACTAGTAAAGGAATTCGTTTTTCTTTCTCATTCAGACATTATTTATTTATTTTCAATTTGATCAATTTATTAGTCTGTTTCTTATCTCTGATTATTTTGATCCCTGGTGATAATTATAGTTACTGCTGCTAATATTTTTGCTGTTAAGATCTGAGTGCATTGGTTACAATAAGTGCTCATCAATCATCGCCCATCATTTAACAATCGAAATTCAATTCTCCTGCAGTCTGCTGCAGGAGGGAGATTTGATGCGTCAGCAGCACTGTGGCACGTTCATTTTCATGCTGTTATGATGACACTGCATCAGATTGTCTTTTTATAAAGTTTTCCACAGTTTGCTTCATTTGTTTACAGACCGATGATAAGAGAAATTAAACTATATAGGGTTGTGTTCATATTTTGTTTATAAATACAACGCTCTATCACCCGCATAATTTTCAGTCGCGTATTAGACAGTGTGGAGTTTTTTTATTTAGCTCATCAGCATTCTCTCATCTATGTCTTAGCTGTTTTGTTTTCTCCCCTTTTTCTCCCCAATTGTATCCGGCCAATTACTCCAGTCTTCTGAGCCATCGCTGTCTCTGCTCCACCCCCTCTGCCGATCCGGGGAGGGCTGCAGACTACCACATGCCTCCTCCGATACATGTGGAGTCACCAGCCGCTTCTTTTCACCTGACAATGAGGAGTTTCACCAGGGAGACATAGCACGTGGGAGGATCACGCTATTACCCCCAATCCCCCCCAGGAAGAGGTGCCCGACCGACCAGAGGAGGCGCTAGTGCAGCGAACCAGGACACATACCGACATCCAGCTTCCCACCCACAGACACAGCCAATTACCAATTGTGTCTGTGGGGATGCCTGACCAAGTCGGAGGTAACACAGGGATTCGAACCGCTGATCCCCGTGTTGGTAGGCAATGGAATAGACCGCCACGCCACCTGGACGCCCGTCTTGGCTGATTTTAGCACCCTTCCTGACAAAAACACCACAACAATAAGCCCGGTTAATGTCTATTGATCTCAAAAAAAGGTAATTGGTTACTAAATTTCCACAATCTCCATGAAAAAACAAAAAGAAAAAAAACAGTTTTGACTTACCAGACTGCACCTAAATCCACAACAGATGCGTTTGACCTGCCAGTCGATTTTTGCCTGCATTGCTTTGTATCCCTATGTTGATGCGGCGTTGATGTTTCCACTTTTCTTTTTGTATTTGTTGGTGTTGTTGTCATTATGGTTGGTGTTGGCTGCTATCACTATGCAGTCCTCATTCTCTGATCGTTTGTTTTTATGTCGCCGCTTTCTCTCTTTCGTGGCGATTTGAGAGCCATTATCACAGACTCTAGCACCACGCTGTAGTTACGGGGCTGTTTAGCACTGAATAAAATTAGCTTTTTTCATTCAAAAGCGGTATTTACCCCTGCCGAGCATGCTTAGATGGCGGATGAAAACAATGTGCTGAATACTTAAGGCACGCGGCGCCGTTGAGAGGTACAGTTTTTGGCGCTGGTCTCATGCCAATTGGTGATGCACACCTTCTTAAATTCCTCAGTAGTCTTTTATTCTCCTTTGTGAGCCCATGCGGAGGAGACAAGTTGCTTCAGTTCAAGTCTCATCCTCACTGAATAGTGCTTCTCTGGCCCAAGGAAACGGTACACAGCACTCCGCCTATAATGAAGCTCTTCTATTCTCAGTGACACTTGTGTTGAGTCCGCATTGACCTTGAGAGCCCTGGTTCTTGCTAAGGATGTACTTTTTGGAAATGAATTTAAAAAAAAGGCCTTTAATCATAACGGTAGTTGGTGAGATTTAGACTGATTATGGGTTTTTTTCTAAGCTTTTCATTTTCTCTTAAGGTATTATTCAGACTTTTTCTTCACACATTGTTTTTCAGCATAACAATGAAACGGTTTCGCACTTTTATGCTAATTCAGTGAATTAAATCACTTCATAGTATTAAAGGTACTTTTTTTAGTCCAGTAGTTTGAATTTTAGGAAGCCGATCCCTATTTTATACTCACTGCTTACATAGTATATAAATACGTGTTTTATTTTCACGGGCGTCCAGGTGGCGGGGTGGTGTAGTCCCGTTGCCTACCAACATGGGGACCGCCAGTTTGAATCTCTGTGTTACCTCTGGCTTGGTCAGGCATCCCTACAGACACAATTGGCCGTGTCTGCGCGTGGGAAGCCGGATGTGGATATGTGTTCTGGTCACTGCACTTGCGCCACCTCTGGTCGGTCGAGGCGCTGTTTCGGGGGAAGGGGGAACTGGGGGGAATAGAGTGATCCTCCCACGCACTACGTCCCCCTGGCGAAACTCCTCACTGTCAGGTGAAAAGAAGCGGCTGGCAACTCCACGTTTTGGAGGAGGCATGTGTTAGTCTGCAGCCCTCCCCGGATCAGCAGAGGGGGTGGAGCAGTGACCGAGACGGCTCGGAAGAGTGGGGTAATTGGCCAAATTCAATTGGGGAGAAAAAGGGGGAAAAATTAAAAAAAAGTTTTATTTTCACAGTCATCCATCCTTTTCTTCATGCTGGACCCGCAGCAACAGCTTGCCATCTAGAGTTAAATGTACTTAATGGAGGACCAATCCACCATCGTTGTTCAGTGCAAAAAAACACTCCATGGTTCAGCCAAAGCTAACATGATGCTACAGCAGTCTGTCATAGCAAATTCAAGCGGTCATTTAAAAAAATGAGCAGGCATTTTTATTGCAAAAAACTTTTCCATAGTTTGCTGTGCCGCGATGGAGTGACTCTTGCTGGTAATAACTTGAAAGCTGTGTTACAGGAAGAAATGCCCACGACCAATCCTAAAAATTGTAAATTTTCAAAATGGCCACTCATATTTGCAATGATAGACTGCTACAGCATCATGTTACCTTTGGTGGAACTATGGAGGGTTTTTTTTGGGGGGGGGGGTACTGAACGAGGATTGTGGATTTGGCCCCATTGATTGCATTGAACTCTAGTGGCTGGTTTCCCAGATGCACGTTGAGACTAGTCTTGGATTAAACTGAATAATGGATGGAGATCCTCCCTACAAAACTCAGTATAGTCCAGGACTATATTTAATATAGGTCTAGGAAATTGGCCCCAAATTGCAAGCTGGAGCTGTGTCTCCTGTAGGAAAAAAAGGACAGAACACTGTGAAAATGAAACGTACTATGCACACTGCATGATTGATGAGTATTAAATAGGGATAGACTTCAAAAATCCCAAACTACTCCTTTAACGACCTCCGGAGACATTTTTTATCTGTCAACATGGACATACACTTGACTGTAAGGGTTATTTCTCTTAAGAACTATTACAGTTTCTTTTTTTCTTTTTTTGGGGGGGGGAGGGGTTGTTTTGTTTTATGGTCTCTCTGAAACTTGCTTAAACACTAAACTGCCCTTGAGAGCCCTCCTCCATCCAGCTTGAAAGGAATTAGCCATTTTGCAATATGTTGATTTGGTCTGGGATTGAAAGGAGGGTTTTGTGAATGGCAGGGTGAAGTAAGTCCAGGACACTTACCAGGACACGTCTTACTGCTGTTAAAGTGCATGGTGCCCTCACCTCAGAGCAAGGAACATGTTCTCCTTGCTTCTTCAAGTGGAACTTTTGCAATTGTTTAGCAGTCAGTAAGGGACATGTCACTGCTCTTCAGGGCCCAATCCCAAAACCCCCCACCTGGGCCTACCGTTACTTTTGGAGTGCCTTCTATTGGGTTTTGGGTTTTCAGAACAAAGCTACAATGGGTAGGGTTTGAAGTCTTTACCTGGGAAATGGGACGCCACTCGTTACATCATCACCATCATCGTTACGCCTGCTGCTCAGCATTTTATTAGTTGCCTGGTATGCTCAGGATATGGTTATAACATTATAGTACTATACATTTTATTTTAAAACCTCTTGCTTGCTACCATTATCAACTATTATAATGACAAATCTGATAAGATTTGTGGTCAGAACAAGACAGATTAATCTATTGACAATAGCCAGGAAGCATGTTTACATATTGTCTATTTCAGTGTAGTCCTGCCCATAGAAATTTCTCCCCTGGGTCACACAGCATGAAGGAATGTTTATGATTGTGGTCATTAAATGGCATTCTGTCAATTATGTCACTTTTAATGCAAAGATGACATTGTTTGAGATGACTTTGTTGTCACAACCTAAGTGGGACCGAGCCACTCGATTTGATATATTTCACGCGTCTGGAGCTCAAAAACAGACATCTCAAACAATGTCAACTTTGTATTAAAAGTGACATAATTGACCGAATGGCATTTAACGACAACAGCATTCATAAAGGTTCCTTCATGTGCATGACAGGTCTCATGTCATGTTTATGATGGTGTCATGGCAGTCTTATGCACAACCCTTCAACTAAAGTGTTACCCTGTCCTGCACTGATATCAGATGAGCAGGGAAGTGCAGAAAATTTGCAGCTGGGTAATTTTTCAAGCTACATAGACAGGACTGTACGATCACTCACAAATCGTCATTTACACGAACTTCTATTGACATTATAAATAGTGATTTTTCTGAAATGAGCTGCCAGAGAAGAGGAAAAGAGGAAGTGTATGGATGTGGTGAGGGAGGACATGCAGGTGGCTGGTATGACAGGAAGATGCAGAGGACAGGAAGAGATGGAAATGGATGATCACTGTGGCGACCCCTAACGGGAGCCACTGAAAGTAGTAGTAGTAGTAGTAGTAGTAGTAGTAGTAGTAGTAGTAGTAGCTTGTTATAATGATCCAATTACGTATTCCTTTGTATCTACATTAAACTAAAATATTCCAACGGATTTAAAAAAGTTTGTATGATTATTTGTGAAGATAAACAGATTCATGGGCTTCTTTCCCAGCACCGGTAGCCATGTTCCATGTTAAACTGCCTCAGTTCACAAAGCCTTCTGGGAATTTTCTTCTACCGCTTCATTTGGAGTCTGCATCTGAAAAGGGCTACAAGACCCCTACTCCTCCATCCGCAAAAGAATCGGGACACCCTATCCCACGCAGCCATGTGCAAAATGGAAGGGGGGGGTTTGGCCCAAAATGTCATCCTCTTTTAAGGATTTCCTTAGTCTGAAGGAAACAGACATTCCTCTTGCATAATATTGTGTGTCCTGTTATATAAATTTCAAGATATGCATGAGTGCATGGCATTTAGGATAGGCCTATGTCATTGCAGGAAATGTCCAAGCCTGATTTTCCTTGTATAAGAAATAACGTTCCTAAACTTTTCTTGCAGTGCACATTACCCATTCGCTCTAACTTATTTGTAGTCAAGCAGTTATGCATCCTTTTTTTTTTTGGTCGCTGAATGACAATTTCATTTATCCCAATTTCAAATAGATAAGTTTTCCCGGCAAGTGGTCCAAGTGGTGTCTCAGTGGCCTTCGCACCCTGCCAAGAAACATTTTCAGGGTGAACCGCTGCAATGTAGATTGCTTTCTTATTAAATCAGTTGAAATGCTGCTGAAACAACGCTGTCATCAAAAAAGGCCTACTCATTCCTCAACTGAAGCAGTGCCAACATCTGTGCTTTCAGATAGTCATGGCTGCCAATAATATTTACCCATTACATTGTCCATTTCCTCAATGTGCATTGACATCAAACCAACAACATAAATAGCGCATGAAGTTGCTGTCATAAAAAAAAAATGAAATAAAAGTCTTTCTCGGTTCATCACGTTGACATCGCTTGATAACGGCATTTTTGTCCTCCAGTTGTTTCTTCGGGATCGCCTCCGGTTTAATCAAAAACAGTGTCTTTGTTTTGTGTTTTAGTAGCTTTTGTCATTGAGCAATGTTAGCATGATTTTTTTCTTTTTTTTTCTTTTCTTTTTTTTTTACTCACATTTATCCCGCTGAGACAGCAAATCTGGTTTGATGGATTTGCTTGTTCACTTTGTGATAGGAAACCTGCTAACCCTTGTAAGACAAGCTTTAATACATGACCCCCATATGCAGTTTATTCTCTCAGTGGAAATGCTTCTGCTGACACAAACACTCAGCGCACATTAGTAGAAATACAGTAAGCATGAAGAAGTTTTTTTTTTTTTTTTACTTAGTGGGATTTGTTTTTTTTACCCACAAAGCAACATCCCTTTTTTTAATCGTAGTTTTAGATGTGGAAATGATGGACCGGAAAGTTCAGTGTTGATTCAGCCCCCTTGTTTGAAGTGAGTCTGGGACATTCACTAACCGACTTCAGATGGTGGATTGAAACGGCAGACACGATATGACACAGATGGCATTATCTTCTCTTGAAGTACGGTGAATACTCCCGACTCAGATTTTATCTCATACCCTTCCATTTGTCAAGAGAAGCAATGTGGAAGAAAAGAAAACAAAAAAAACACAAATCATGCTGTTTGTTCGTTTTTCTTGTTTTGATTTTTTTTTCTGTCTCACAAATGTGTATGGACCATCTGTTCCCAGGAATGGGTGTGTTGTGTGCTACACTGCCATGTGACTGGTTTGTGATAAACCAATCATACTCTCTTATCAAAGAATATGATTTTAGTTTTTTAGCGTGATGTATGTATTACTTCGGAGTTATATGAAAATGTGGAAATGAGGAAAGAAAAACATATTTATTTATCATTAACTGGCTGGTAAACAGAAAGGCAGCGTTATGATTTACACGGCCAAGATAAGACATCACCATATTTATCTGAATCACAGTCAACACAAAGTCTTTAAAGAGAAAGAAATCATTTGTCACAGGCTCCAGATTTTTCATAATCACTGTTTTGATTGATAATCAGCCTGAATCTTCTTCTTCTGAAGATCGTTTCTCAAAGTATTTCAACTTCTTCAATCCAGCAGTGTTTTTTGCTGCATCTTTGTACTATATGTTGTAATTCAACTGTGAGCCCGTTTAGTTTTTAAAAATATTACACCTCCTGCTCAGCCTGAGGTCTTTTCAATTTCTCATCATTCTCGCTGAATTGATAATGTAAGGAAATTGCAGAATTCACTATGAAATTTAATTTGCTTCAATGCGTGTCTACTAACTTGCCTTATGGTAGACAAAACCTACAATAGTTTGCTATAAGTCTGAGGTCTCTCTTAAGGCCTATTTACTACAATTTCACCTAATTTTATAAAACATAGAGGTAACTAATCGAACCAACCATTTTGTTTCAAAAGCTACTGTGACCTTGGCGTCCGGGTGGCATGGCGGTCTATTTCGCTACCTACCAACACGGGGATCACCGGTTCGAATCCCTGTGTTACCTCTGGCTTGGTCGGGCGTCCCTACAGACACAATTAGGTATGTCTGCGGGTTGGAAGCCAGATGTGGGTATGTGTCCTGGTCGCTGCACTAGCACCTCCTCTGGTCAGTCGGGGCACCTGTTCGGGGGGGAGGGGGAACTGGGGGGAATAGCATGATCCTCCCACATGCTGGTACCCCTGGTGAAACTCCACGCTGTCAGGTGAAAAGACATGGCTGGTGACTCCACATGTATCGGAGGAGGCATGTGGTAGTCTGTAGCCCTCCCCGGTTCAGCAGAGGGGGTGGAGCAGCAACTGGGATGGCTCGAAAGAGTGGGGTAATTGGCCGGCTACAATAGGGGAGAAAAAAGGAGGAAAAGTTTAAAAAAAAAAAAACAACTACTGTGACCTTTCTGGCTACAACCTCAAGCAATTGGGGCAGCACGGTGGCCCAGTGGTTAGCGCTGTCGCCTCACAGCATGAAGGTCCTGGGTTCGAACCTCGGGGTTGTCCAACCTTGGGGGTAATCCCAGGTCATCCTCTGTGTGGAGTTTGCATGTTCTCCCTGTGTCTGCGTTGGGTTTTCTCCGGGTGCTCTGTTTTCCCCCACCATCAAAAAAAGACATGCATGTTAGGGTTAATACTCCTGTCTGTGCCCCTGACCGAAGCATGGCAAGACGAACTGGAGTTGGTCCCCGGGTGCTGCACGGCGGCTGCCCACTGCTCTTAGCTACACAGCTAGGATGGGCTAAACGTAGAGAGAAATTTCCCCACGGGGATTAATAAAGTATACCCAAAAAAAATAATAAGAAAAATCAGACAAATTTCAGACATCAGATTTTCATCCAGTTTTTTCCTGCCCATCTGCTTTATAACCTGGATCCATATTTATACCGTTTCCCAGGCTCAGCTTTGTTACTTTCATTGTTTCTGTTGAACCAAATCACTTCCTGTGTGTTTCATACCATCGGTATCTATCTCAAGCTCTTGTAGGACCGTCACCTTTCTATTCATCTTTGTCTCCATCAGTCCAGATACATACAGTAGTCATGATAGCGATCCCATAATCACATCCATCGGTTCCATTACGGTCACCATCTCCCTGTCCCTGTCCCTGACCTCCATCAATACCATTTTTGGGACTAAATCCCCCCCCCCCCCCCCCCGTGGTCCGGGGACTATTTTCATAGGCAACTGTGTTTCTTTTTATGTGAATCCAACAGCGGGTTCAACTTTCTTGAACCCGGACGGGGACTCTGGGACGGAGGCAGACAGCGAGCCTCAGCTGGCCTTTTACACCGACCCAAACCGCAGTCGCCGCCGGAGCCGAGGTATGAGAAATGGTAACGCCAACAGCGCGTGGGGCTCAGGGGGTAAGGAGGAGCCATACACCTACAGACAGTAATATCCCACCGTCAGACGGTATCACCATCGATCATGACGCATGACGAGTCACCCCCCCCCCCCAAAAAAAACCTACATGAATGGCCGTGGTATTTTGTGTGAGAGTGGTTTGGTTACGATAGTGGCTCCTGTGTAAAACGCACACTGGATTAATGACAGTGCTCATGAGCATGCAACACTACTGATCTCAGGTCTGTCAGACTGCATTGTGAAGCTCTTGTTGGCTGGGAAAAAACAACAAGAAAATGAGATCAGTTGTAAACAAATAAGAGGATTTTTTTTTTTTTGGTGGCGTCCGTGTACTCGGAAATAATATGTCGGAATATTATTTCTGCGGAAGACGCGGCATTGTGCAAAACCAGTCAACACCATCCAGCATGCTTTACCTGTCAGCATGCCACGTCCTTGAAATCGCAATGTACAGTAATGGGGTGTGGAAGGGTGGGGGGGGGAGACAGTGCCCTCCAAAAATAATAGCTGCTGTCAGAGAGAGAGAGACTTACAAGCCTTTACATGCCTCCAAACCCAATTATTCCCCCGTCATCCGCACAGGTGTCGTAAACAAGGCAGCGCCCCCAGAAGTGCAGCCAACACCTTTAATGAGGCACATTTAAGAATAGAAGAAAGGGGTTCAAACACACAGCCCTTTGTCTTGATGAAAAGCAAGCGAGTCCAGGATAAATTGAATAAAAAAGTTTTTGCTCTTTAAAACCGGTATTTTTATAATCAATGCAAGGTTAATTGACGGTGTCCGTTTGTTGAACACTAGCCCATTGAAGATGTTGAAATCGTGAACTTTATGTCCTTTAAGTTGCCCCAGAACAAACTGGGTAGAGTGGAACAGCTACTTTGCTGTATACATAATGTCACAGGTCGGTGTTTTTACAAAGGCTTATTCAAAGCGGTGCCTCCGGCATTTCTTTTTTTTTTTTTTTTTTTAGTGAAAAGATGTTGCTAGAGTAATTTACAAGTGACAGAGTGGTCTAATCTAGTCATGTTTCAGAAAGAAAGGAGTCGTAGTGACATTGGCTGACAGTTTTCAAGGTCATCATCTCGGTTTGTGTGTGAGTGTTTGTGTGTATATTTGAGTCTAAGTGTTGGTAAGCTGGTGTGTGTGACCATCCATGAGTGTGTCTTTGGTGGGTGTGTGTGTGTGTGTGTGCGTGTGTGCACTGCACTTCAGATCTTTGCGATCTTGAGTAAAAGGGATGAAGGATGAATCCTCTCTGGCGGGAAAAGAGAGGGGAGGGGTTCAAAACAAGCTCTGAACAGTTTTCATTTAGGCCTACCCCCTTGCCCCCAATAGACACACACACACACACACACACACACACACACACACACACACACACACAACCTGTCTCAGCATGCATGTTGACACCCTTCAAAGATAAAACCTTATTTCTGCACCAGTGAGCCCGAGCAAATCTAAACACACCAGAGACCTCTGGTTTTTGATCCAGAGGTCTTTTTTAAGGGCACTAAGCTCGGGCTTGACTTGTTTGTAAAACAACTCTACTGTGCACAGGAAAAGGCAAGTATGTGTGTGTGTGTACACGTTTGTGTACTGTTCCCATGCATGCATGTTGACGTGTGCTGCCACAGAACTCCGGGACCAGGGGAGCCAGCGAGGGAGCTTAGGGATAAAATACGGACACTGCTTCACACCATCTCTCTTCCTTCTTGTTGTTCCCTACCCCCCACCCCCAACACCCCCATACTATGTGATTATTCCCGGCAGCAGGTTCCCCACGGAGCCCCATCAATAAGACCACCCTGACTCTGATCAGCGTCATCAGCTGTGTGGTTGGCCTGGTGTACTCCTCCCACCTTGCCTGCAACCTCGCCGTCCGGGTCATCCTTCATGTCCCAGAACACCTCATCGCCGATGGTAAGGTTCTAATAAAGCCCCAAACTACGACTGGTATGGGTTTACACCTCGTACAACACACTTGCCATGGTTCCCACGTGTCCTGGAAAGCCTGGACTACCTAGATCTTTATAGATTTAGTTTTCCAGTCACGAAGACCACCTGAAAAATGATAAGACTGATCAAATGTCCCGTTCATAGAAAATTGTGAGGGTAGGTTATAAAATGAGACCCCTTCCTGCTGAGATAACATATTTTTATCCATATTTTGTAATGCACATTGGTAGTTGAGGTTTGCACCGCCCAGCAAAAATATAGTGAATGTAGTTGATATTTATAATACTGAATAACATGACCCTCTGTGAGCAACGGTTGTCATGTACATCCAAGCAATAAAATGACACGGTGGAAGACAACCAATGTCAGGGACGCCTCATGATGTCGACACAGACTGGCCTGTCAGATGTGATGTTTCACCTTTGTTGGCCTACCGTGACAGCTTTGGACACAAGTTTCACTGAGCCTGCAACAAGTTCACTGACAGTCATGAGAGTAAACTACGTTCTACAAATGTTGGCAGTGATAACTTGATAGTTCAAACCTCGTTTTCTTCTGAGGGCAGACGTTTCAGTGAGTTCTGATAATAATGCTCATGATCTCATTATTGCCCTGTTTTGGATTGAGGCCAGAGGATGCAGTGTGGTCCACTGAAATGTGCAATGTGGTTGCCTTTTCTACTCTGTTAGCTCCACGTCTCATCCTCATCAACTGGAAGAGAGCGGTGCCACCATCCCATACCAGATGGCTTAAAGAGATTACGTTTTACCTGAAGCTTGAAAAAAATCAAATTTACATTGAAGGGGGATGCAAATAAATTTGAAAGCGTCTGGAGGCCTTTTCTTACCTACTATGATAACCTAACCCAAATAACAGACTGGGATAGTTCATAACCTAATCATTTCTTGGTTGGAGCAGAACTGTAGCAGTATAATTAAGAATAAGTTTAAAAAGATAAAAATGACTGTATTTTTTATTATTAATTTTTATTTTGTCTTTTCCCTCTTGTCTGTGTTTATGTGAATTAGGTCACTGTATATCTGTCACATATTTATTTGTACTTGATGTCATTTCAGATGATGTTGGAGGGGGGGCATGTTAGGGAGCAGGGGAGGGATGGGAATTATACTGGATTTGTTTCATGATTGATTCTGTTATTTGTAAAATGCAAAATCCAATAAATATAAGTTGAAAAAAATAATAATGTTCAAGATATCTAGGTAGGTTTTGTTTTTGAAATGTCTGAGTCATTAGCGGCTACATGGTAAACAGCCCATATACTGTCCTTTAGTCCATATCCAGGCTGGTTGATTTATTTTAATTTTCCTTTGGTGTCTTTGATGACATTCACTCACGTTCCCTCCTCCACGCTGTTCATTCCTCCCGATTCCTTTTTTTCCCCCTTTTTTGGTGGGGGGATTTTCCCTCCCTTTTTCTCCCCAGTTGTACCCGGCCAAATACCCCACTCTTCCAAGCTGTCCCTGGTCACTGCTCCACCCCCTCTGCCGATCCAGGGAGACTACCACATGTCTCCTGCGATACATGTGGAGTCACCAGCCGCTTCTTTTCACCTGACAGTGAGGACTTTAACCAGGGAGACGTCCCCCCATTTCCTCCTCCCCCCTCAACAGGCACCTCAACTGACCAGAAGAGATGCTAGTGCAGCGACCAGGATGCATACCCACATCCAGCTTCCCACCGCAGACAAGGCCAATTGTGTCTGTAGGGACGTCCGACTAAGCCGGAGGTAACATGGGGATTCGAACTGGCGATACTCGTGTTTGGCAGGCAACGGAATAGACCATCACACCACCCGGATGCCCCCTTCCGATTTCTTTACTTGTCGCTTTCCTTCCTCGTGAGTGTCAAAATGTGCAGCGTGTCCAATCTGATGACCAAGACACATCGAGAACTATTCATCTAGTCTGACTATGACAGTTTTAAGCAATTAAAAAAGCACCATGTCATCTGAGGGAGCCATTACTGGAGGCATTCCCTGTGTGTGTGTTTGGAGCTCGCGGGTGGGCCGATGCTGACATTTTCCAGGACTCTCCAAGGACTCCTGTCTTCTCTCACTCTTTAATGGATTTCCTCAACGCTCTCGATGAGCCGCTGATCTAATTCGCTCTCTCAAAGACAAAGGTAAATGTCAGGTCAGTCAGTCCCCTCTCGGTTTCCCGTGTGAGACCACAACAGATGTGCCCTCACAGCACAGGAGCACATGGAGGCAGGTCACGGTGACCACCCGCAGCAAACTATCCATCATCACTCCTCAGCTTGTATTTTCTGATGTGTCGAACCTCCACACAAATGAATTTCAATGGAGCACCTGCAGAGAAAAATAAAAAAAATGAAGAAGGAAGGGGGAAAAAAGCAAACAGGGGTCGGGAGTGCTTGGCCCCCGTGGGCCAAGCACTCCCGACCCCCGTTGGCTCATTGGCATTTTCCAGCTGTCATGGGAGCGAGCTGGCAGTCCAGATATATTATAGACTGTGACTTGCCTTACTCATCTATCATTTCGAGGCCTGATTTGATTCGGAGCACTGCTCCATGGTACGCGCCGGCCTGCCAGGGCCATATTAAAATTCCAGGAGTGTATCCAGGGAGGGAACTTTGAAAGGAGAGATGAAAGATTGCGAGTTCCTCCGTTGAATTCCAAACTGGGATCGATTTAGAATGTTTCCAAAAGATGTCCACACAATCTCATCAGACCTGATTTGATGTCATGATGAATCAGATGAAAATCTGGATTCTTCCGCTGAAACGAGCTGATTTATGCCAACAGATGTGGATGTGTCTGCCTTCGAGTATACCAGAAAAAAAAAGGGGGGGAGGTTCATTCACATTTCTCATTTTCTGTTATGCATTGGGGACAGTTATCATCTATCAATATTTACCATTTACCTGCTGTACCTATGGAAAACATTATCTGTTGATGTGGTGGACAGAGAGCAAAGGAGATGACAACTTTTGGTGTAATGGCCAAAATGGGAAAATGAAAAGTATACCAGAGACATGACCACACCTTAAATTTTCACCACTATTATTTAATGATCAAAACCATAAACAGTCACTATCTGAAAATAGCATGTCAATTGTGTTTTTTATATTTGTTATTTCTAACTTTTTTTCATAGTTTTTCTTTTGCTATTGGCATTCCACTTTAAAGCTTGGTTCCGGCTTTAACTGCTTGAAGGCACCATGTAAAGCTGGACATCCTCCACCTATAATGACCTTTTGCAATTCATTTTTAGAGTTGATGAATGTGAGGGCATTCCTGTCTTGCACAATAAAACTATCTTTTCAGTTTCCTCTTTCCGCTCAGAATCATGCCTTAAACATTGCAGTGTTTATTAGAATTTTTTTTATTATTATTATTCATTTCCGTTTTCTGTTAGTGGGGGGCGTCCGGGTAGCATAGCAGTCTGTTTCGTTGCCTACCAACAAGGGTATCACCGGTTTGAATCCCTGTGGTACCTCCGGCTTGGTCGGGCGTCCCTACAGACACAATTGGCCGTGTCTGAGGGTGGGAAGCCAGAGGTGGGTATGTGTCCTGGTCGCTGCACTAGCGCCTCCTCTGGTCGGTCGGGGCGCCTGTTCGGGGGCGGGGGGGACTGGAAGGAATAGCGTGATCCTCCCACACACTACGCCCCCCTGGTGAAACTCCTCACTGTCAGGTGAAAAGAAGCAGCTGGCAACTCCCCATGTATCGGAGGAGGCATGTGGTAGTCTGCAGCTCTCCCCGGATCAGCAGAGGGGGTGGAGCAGTGACCAGGACAGCTCGGAAGAGTGGGGTAATTGGCCGGATGCAATTGGGGAGAAAAAGGGGGGGGGTCCAAAAAAGAAACAAAACACTAAATGAGGGAATATTTTTTGGATAATGAATGGATGTTCAGCCCTCCAGTAGAGCTCAGAGACTTGTAGAATCTATGATAAGGAGGATTGAAGATGTTCTGGAGGTTTCTGGTGGCCCAACAGTCACTTTATGTTGGTTTTTCCTTTAATTTGTCACCCATCTGTATGTAGGTGTTCCCATTAATGCATTTCAAAACTCCTTTAAACCTTTTTTTCTCTTGTCGTGACTTTGATATTTTCCTTTGGGGAGTTAAACTGTTGAAGGTAATGGCATCAAGTCATCTGATGCTATTATAAATTGTTGACAAAGAATTGTATACAACAATATAAAGATGCCCCTTTAGAATTTAAAGGCCATGTAATAGTGAGACTTGACATGTTATATTCTGTATGGTAACATCTCCAGATGTGGTGTTAGATGTTCAGATTTATTCAAATGCCACAACACTTTATCTCTGCAAATGAAAGGAAATAATAAGCTGATGCCCAGACATCAACATCAGTAACGAGACGTTGACATCATTTTCAGACACAAAGGAAGGGATAAAGACAAGCTTTGTAATGAAAAAACAAATCTAATTAACAGCAAAGAAGAAAAAATGCATTCATTATGGCATTGCGTAGATGTTTCTTACTGGATGGCTTAGCTTGTCAGTGGCTACTGATTATAACACAACAAAACCACTCAACAAAAAAATTACATATGCCTTATCTCACTTTTGATCCATTAGTTTTAATATTTTAAGAAGGTTTTTTCCAACTGTCAAGGCCTAATATCGCAACTTCAGCTATAATAACATTCAATGATAACCTGATGTTGATTGAAATATCTCTAGGTGGGTCAAAAGAGTCTTTTAATCCACTGAATTCCTCAGCTGTCCAGAGGTATTAATGTTCAACTATGATGCTTTAACTACTTTTTATTTCTTTCCATTTTCTTCTGCTTGAGTTCATTCAGTGGTTCACAGCTACCAGTATCAGGCTCCTGGTGTTATTGCATGTCTTAAACTGGATGAGAACAATTTTGATCAGTTCGGTTTTCTGCTTCAAGTGTCTTCACTTCCATATACAGTAGCTGTTTAAGTACACTTAAAGACCGAAATCTGACCTATTCCAATGAAAACATCACCAAGTATTTGAATAGTATGGCTGTCATAGTACTTCTCCTGAGCAATGACGAGAAAGTTGAATCGCATTTATCAAAATCAAATTGTAATGGTAAAATCGGTATTATTAATTTATCCACCCATCCATTATCCAAACCACTTATCCTGCTCTCAGGGTCGCGGGGATGCTGGAGCCCATCCCAGCAGTCATTGGGCGGCAGGCGGGGAGACACCCAGCCCTGTGATGGGCCCACACACACACACACATTCACACCTACGGACAATTTAGTACGGCTGATTCACCTGACCTGCATGTCTTTGGACTGTGGGAGGAAACCAGAGCACCCGGAGGAAACTCACGCAGACACGGGGAGAACATGCAAACTCCACACAGTGGATGACGCGGGACGACCCCCAAGGTTGGGCTACCCTAGGGCTCGAACCCAGGACCTTGTTGTTGTGATGCGACCATGTTAACCACTGCACCATCGTGCCGCCCTATTATTATTATTATTATTATTATTATTATTTTGTTATTATTATTAATTCACTTGTAGACTAGTTTGGGGAGCCTTCGGCCAAGTAAGCGCTTAGATTGATGAAGTTTGCTAACACTAAATTATGTGTAGGGCAGAAATACGCATTCACCAAAACATATCTTTAGACATTATTCATCCAGTCATTATTTTTCTCCCCTCCAATTACCTCACTCTTCCGAGCCGTCCCAGTCGCTGATCCACCCCCTCTGCTGATCCAGGGAGGGCCGCAGACTACCACATGCCTCCTCCAATACATGTGGAGTCGCCAGCCACTTCTTTTCACCTGACAGTGAGGAGTTTCACCAGGGGGACGTAGTGCGAGGGAGGATCACACTATTCCCCCCAGTTCCCCCTCCCCCCTGAACCGGCACCCTGACCGACCAGAGGAGGCTCTAGTGCAGCAACCAGGACACATGCCCACATCCGACTTCCCACCCGCAGACACGGCTAATTGTGTCTGTAAGGATGCTGGACTAAGCCAGAGGTAACACAGGGATTCAAACTGGCGATCCCCATGTGGGTAGGTAGGCAACGGAATAGACCACTACGCTACCTGGATGCCCCGTCCAGACATTATTGACCAGTAACTGCAATGGTCTTCACTTAAAAATTGCTCTATGACGGTCACGAAAAACACTGGTTTCTGATTGACTGGAGGGTGTGTGTTAAAACCCTTTAATACACTAGTTATTCAGCTGAAAGTTGGTATGTAACCATAGCAACAGGTTAAATCAATAGTAGTCCAGTAACATTCAAAGCTGACCATGGTATAAGTGGGACAGTCTACTCCAAAATGTGTGTTAAAGGTTCATCTCTTTACAGGAAATCCTCCTCCACCTCCTCCGTAGAGAACTGCTCTCCACTTGGCATTCCCCCATGTCTCATCTCATCTCATCTCATCTTCAGCCTCTTCTCTGGGGTCGGGTCGCGGTGGCAGCAAGCTAAGTAGGGCACTCCAGACGTCCCTCTCCCCAGCAACACCCTCCAGCTTCTCATGGGGGATCCCAAGGTGTTCCCAGGCCAGACTGGACATGTAGTCCCTTCAGTGAGTACTGGGTCTACCCTGGGGTCTCCTCCCAGTTGGCCGTGCCCGGTAAACCTCCAAAGGAAGGCACCCAGGAGGCATCGTAATCAGATGCCCGAACCACCTCAACTGGCTCCTTTCGATGCAAAGGAGCAGCGGCTCTCCCCCGAGCTCCCTCCGGATGTCTGAGCTCCTCACCCTATCTCTAAGGCTGAGCCCAGACACACTACAGAAGAAACTCATTTCAGCTGCTTGTATCCGCGATCTCACCCTTTTGGTCACTACCCAAAGCTCATGACCATAGGTGAGGGTTGGAACGAAGATTGACTGGTAAATTGAGAGCTTTGCCTTCTGGCTCAGCTCCTTCTTCACCACAACGGTCCGGTACAACGTCCACATTACTGTTGATGCTGCACCAATCCTCCTGTCAACCTCCCACACCATCCTACCCTCACTCGTGATCAAGACTCCGAGATACTTGAACTACTTCACTTGAGGCAACAACTCATTCTTCCGCGTCATGCGTTAAAATCCTTGTCCTGGGTTATCGCTTGCTTAGTCTAATCAGCAGTAAAGGATCAAGTTCATTTTAGAACACACACACACACACACACACACACACACACACACACACACACACACCAAAAACAAAATATCTCCAACTCATAAAACTCCATTTCCAATAATCCTTCAGTCTGCCAGCCTCGCGCACTTGTTTGCAGTTTTTGGACGTATTCCTTATATTCATTATGTTCCTACAGTGTCGAGGATTTTAATTTGACTCTGCTAATTTCCTAATCAAATTATATTTAATGGTCATTTGCTGAGCAGTGTTATAATCTTTAATTGTCTTTCTTGTCCTTTTGAGTTTCATAATAAATTGTTTGGCTATTTTATAGTTGTCTTATAGGAAGTCTGATTGTGGGTTCAGTAAATGTTCAGTCTTGAATTCAACCTTTGCAAGTCCACTGCTGTCATAATAACCTGACCATGGTGATCATGAGTTGGTCCATTAAGCAATTTTTGTTTCCTTTCCCTCTCTCTCTCTCTCTCTCTCTCTCTCTCTCTCTCTCTCTCTCTCTCTCTCTCTTTCCATTCACTCCCACTTCTATACCAACCTGTTTCCCCTGCATTCCCTTGCTTCATCCATCTTCTTATACCCACTTACATATCTTCCTTCCTCCCATCGTACCTCCCCCTTTCTCTCTGCCCCTACATGCACACCTCTCAGGTTCACGGTTCATCTTACTGCAGGGAAGCCAGTTAGATGCCTCGGACTGGTTGAATCCAGCTCAGGTGCTGTTGTACTACCAGCAGAACGCCAGCGGGCCCTGGGTCAACGAACTGTGCGGACGCCGCCTGTTGGACCCCTGTGAGCATCAGTGCGACCCAGAGACAGGTCAGTCGCCGCAAAAAAAAAAAAGTGGACTTTATATTCCAGATTTTATGTATGCTGCGGAGATGTTTTTTTTTCTCTTTTATTTTTTTGTTTTATTTGTTGTTTGTTTTCCTGCTTTTTGTGCCCCTGATCACACCCAAGCTATGGGTTCACGTTGTATGACTGGGGCTACAGGGACGCTATTGGCTTTGTTTATGACAGTTATTTTAACAGACAAGTTTATTTGCATCTTACAGTCTGCATTTGGAAGTGTGTTATGTTGGTGATGTAGTTTATGAGGATAAGAATGTAATGTTGGGAGTAACATTTGAAATGCATTCATGTGGAACTAAAACTCAACGTGGATGGATGGACGATAGCTTAATAAGACTGTCAGTATGGTGGACAGTTCACAGATGCACGTGGAGGTAAAGAAGCATAAGTACAACGCTTGAGAAATAGCAACCTACTTTGACATATTGTCTCTCTGTGTCCTAAAAAATGATTGAACATTTAGCCGCTTGTGAAAATGAACAGCGTCGAAGCACAAAAACAAGGCTAATTTGTACAAATATAGGAAACCTAAGATGTAGTGTATTGTTTGATATTATTAATGCTTTGATGGATGGATGGATGGATGGATGGATGGATGGATGGATGGATGGATGGAAAGGAAATGGTAATGGCCTAAAAGGCAGTGCATTTTAGAGATCTTTGGCCACTGAGCTTTTTCCAGTCATCTGCTTCAAGAAAGGAGGCGCTAAAAAAAATCATTATATTGTGGGAGGTAGGTGGGTGGGTGGGGTTATATTGGTAATGACCTGTAACAGTCGCAAAATCTGAATAGAAATGTATTTTAAAAAATCATTACAATTAAATTGAACTCATTATATCAAAATTGTAGCATGCAATATAATTCTCTACTTGGTCATTTGCATCCATTTACTGCACTGAATAGTCACAAATTCAGATTTTTAATTTTATAATTATTATTATTATAATTATTATCTAAGTTGATGTGACCTGAATGATACTTTTTTTTCCTGATCTTTTTATTGCATTTTTGCACAGGTTTATAAGACAAACAGAACAAAATTTAAATGGGCTTATGAGTTTTGCCCCATGAAAACCAAACCCACTAACCAATAACCCACCCTCAACCCACCCAACTGCACCCTAAAATGGAGAAGCAAAACAAGTGGATGGAAAAAAAATTGTGTGTGTGTGTGTGTGTGTGTGTGTGTGTACACACACACACACACACACACACACACACACACACACACACACACACACACACACACACACACACGCATACATATATACACATGAAAGATAATAATCATAATATATGTATACACACACACACACATATATATATATATATATATATATACACACACACACACACACATATACATATGTATACATACAAATATAAATACATGTAAAATAAATTAAATAGAAAATAGAATTAGAAATTTGTTGGATGATACTCTTAATGATAATTTAGATGGATGTAAAATTTTGCATATCAGTGCAGAGGTAGTACTTTTTATTTTTATTTCATTTACTTGAATGAACTGATAGAGAGGCCTTTGAAGATCAGTTACTATATTGGTATAGTAGAAGAACACCAGCATCTACTCAGTAATCCATGTACAAAATGCACAAAAATTTTAATTTGAGATCATTTCTTTTTAAACAACATACTTGTCATGACCAAAATAAAGAAGAAAAGTTAATTATTTTTATCAGGTTGGGTCAAACATTTTGTAAGTTATAAATTTACTTGTGTACAACACAGTTTAGACATTCATAATGACTGAGGTATTTTTTTTCACACAATTTTTCATGCCTAAAGATAGAAAATTTTGCACTATTTTTGGTAAATTTTTATTATGTATTATCTGTTTCATGAGATACATGGGTTATGTGTACTGTTGTACTTTTTGTATGGTTGTTTTGGTAAGAAAACAATGGTTGAAATGAAAGCAACAATTGATGTACATTGTTGTAAATCAATTGCTACGCAACCTGAAATTAAAAGACAATGTTGTGGCCATGGATAGGCTTTTTCATAAGTGTGAACAAAATAAAAAAACAACACCGGTAATACCAAACCCATTTAAATGCACAGAAAATAAACCGTACATGTGAGACACACCAAAGTGACAATTTTTTCAATAGTGGCCTGAACAAAGCAAGGGTTGATAAACATTATTGATAGACATATAGAAAAATAAACATTTTACATATAAGTACAGCCATGAATGTTTAGTGTGCACATACTAATGGTTATAGTACAATACATAAAAACAAAATACATACAATACATAAAAATATATAATATATAATATATTATATAATATATATAATTAATAAATATAATACATGAAAACATACAATTTGTATGTTTATATAAGTCCATACTAATGTTATTATCCCGAATATAATATATATATATATATATATATATATACACTACCGTTCAAAAGTTTGGGATCACCCAAACAATTTTGTGTTTTCCATGAAAAGTCACACTTATTCACCACCATATGTTGTGAAATGAATAGAAAATAGAGTCAAGACATTGACAAGGTTAGAAATAATGATTTGTATTTGAAATAAGATTTTTTTTACATCAAACTTTGCTTTCGTCAAAGAATCCTCCATTTGCAGCAATTACAGCATTGCAGACCTTTGGCATTCTTGCTGTTAATTTGTTGAGGTAATCTGGAGAAATTGCACCCCACGCTTCCAGAAGCAGCTCCCACAAGTTGGATTGGTTGGATGGGCACTTCTTTGAGCAGATTGAGTTTCTGGAGCATCACATTTGTGGGGTCAATTAAATGCTCAAAATGGCCAGAAAAAGAGAACTTTCATCTGAAACTCGACAGTCTATTCTTGTTCTTAGAAATGAAGGCTATTCCATGCGAGAAATTGCTAAGAAATTGAAGATTTCCTACACCGGTGTGTACTACTCCCTTCAGAGGACAGCACAAACAGGCTCTAACCAGAGTAGAAAAAGAAGTGGGAGGCCGCGTTGCACAACTGAGCAAGAAGATAAGTACATTAGAGTCTCTAGTTTGAGAAACAGACGCCTCACAGGTCCCCAACTGGCATCTTCATTAAATAGTACCTGTTAGAGCCTGTTTGTGCTGTCCTCTGAAGGGAGTAGTACACACCGGTGTAGGAAATCTTCAATTTCTTAGCAATTTCTCGCATGGAATAGCCTTCATTTCTAAGAACAAGAATAGACTGTCGAGTTTCAGATGAAAGTTCTCTTTTTCTGGCCATTTTGAGCGTTTAATTGACCCCACAAATGTGATGCTCCAGAAACTCAATCTGCTCAAAGAAGTGCCCATCCAACCAATCCAACTTGTGGGAGCTGCTTCTGGAAGCGTGGGGTGCAATTTCTCCAGATTACCTCAACAAATTAACAGCTAGAATGCCAAAGGTCTGCAATGCTGTAATTGCTGCAAATGGAGGATTCTTTGACGAAAGCAAACTTTGATGTAAAAAAAATCTTATTTCAAATACAAATCATTATTTCTAACCTTGTCAATGTCTTGACTCTATTTTCTATTCATTTCACAACATATGGTGGTGAATAAGTGTGACTTTTCATGGAAAACACGAAATTGTTTGGGTGATCCCAAACTTTTGAACGGTAGTGTATATATAATAGAATAAAAATATAATACATAAAAACATACAATTTATATGTTCATATAAGTCCATACTAATGTTATAATCCCAAAATCATGCCTCTCCAACCTTGAAACAAGTCTTGTGTAGGTACTGTGCAGTCTGTTTTGTTCAAGTCACAATCAACATTTGTTGTGATGACAACAGTGTTGTAATAAGACAGAATCGCAGAACATTCTGATTCGAAGCAAGTTCTTTATCACTCTCCCCAGTTGAAATATATTTTGATCTTCCCACCATCTAAATTCAGCATGAAGAAAGTGGGAGTGTGTAAAACAGAATATTATAGTACATCTTTTGTATGAAAAAGAAAGAAACAATTTGGCTCGCTGGGAAAAAAAAAAAGAAGCAAGTTACTCCTGTGTTTCTCCATACTGTCTGAAATTGCAGAACTGCATCATTAATGGGTCTTCACTTTGCTTCACGTTCAGCAGAATGTACAATGAGATGGTTCAAATGAGTTACTGTCGCAGATCAGCTTTAAACATTGTGATCCACGCACAATTTTAAACTCCATAAAATCAAAAAATCCCAAAAGAAATCCTGTGAAAAAAGCTGTCGACTATCAAGGGTAAAGACAATGATATGATATAAGATTTATCATTCAGAAACAAAAACTGCCATCGTTTTATCCTAATTATGGTTTTAAGAAACAGTTGCCTGGTGTATGACTTCTTTGTTGTTTACATCTGTTATTAGCATATTTCTACCCAACAAATGGAAAAGTTGGACATGTGACTTGTCTGCTTTTGAATGATTCTAACACACACACACACACACACACACACACACACACATGCATACATCCCTACTTCCCCTCTCCATGAAATGAAATATGGACCAGCAGCAATGTTTCAAAGCCCCCCCCCACCACCACCACCACCACCATCATGCATTCTTAATGAAACTCTCTGAAATCTCTGTGCATGCATGTTTGGGTGTAAGCTTAGTGTATGTGTGTGCGCCGTGCACTTTGTGTGAGATTGCGACAATACGTCTGCAGTATGCGTGCTTGGATGTGAGTGTAACTGAGCATGAGCTCCAAGGAGATTGCAGCGGCACTATAGATAGCTTCAATCCAGTCCCCTTCCCTCCTGGAGGAGATACTGATGAAAACTGAGATGGGCTGCGACAATATCTGTGCCGCTTCTGCTAGACATTAGAAGGAACTGTGAATTTTTTAACGCCTAGTACCTTCTCTCTCGCGCTGCCACTCTTTTGGATGCAGCGTAGGGCTCTCGCTTACAGGCTGCTTTTGCGCCGCAGCTTTTCCCCATTCTTTGTCCCCCGCCTGGAGTCTGTGGGACATTTGTGGAACGCAAACAGACGTGGACGGGCCTCTGGTGACGCACGTTCCCACTTCATAACCCACCGACTGTATTAATGTGACTGCATAATGGATAATTCCGAGAATATCTGTGATGAGCGGATTTATTTGGCACGCACGTGGCGCCTCGGTTCGTTCAGGGCAACTTGCAGCACCGCTGTAACCGTCTGCACAACACTTTGCAGTTCCAGACTGCACAAGGATGCTTCACTTGCTTTTCTTTCTTTTTTTTTCATATTACAAATACTTCTCCATTCTACTTTTGCAGACTTAAATGGCAATTAAAACAGGACGGCTGCTGGCGGAGTTCAGCTGTAATGAGATAAGCCTAAATGAAACACTCCAGTTGCTGTCATCTCACCATTTTTTGCGGCATTAAGTTTAAGATGGACATAATTTAGCCTGTCATTCAAACCATGAAATAAGCTTTCTGGTCCTGCAAGCTGTGCCATACATTTCAATTCTTCCACTGCTTTATTTAACAGGAGAGTGGTTATATTCAGACCTAGCTTCCCGTTGGACGCACTGCCAGGGAGCTAGGTGGAAATGAAGCTAGGGGATTTCAAAAGGTTTATGAGCAGGCCGTGCCAAACTCTTTAAAACAACATGATTCAGCTAATACATAATGGGAGGAAAAATGCAGTACATATCTCAAGTGAATAAACAACTCAGCGAGGACCGGTGCTGCATATGTTTTATAATGAGCTTTTTTGAAATGAATATGAGTTGCGCCTCACAGTTTTCAGTTTGGTTTGGGGCAGTTCGGTGTGATTTGGTTGTTGGTTGGGAGAATTGGGAGCTGAAGCTGTCCTCATATCAGTGGCTTTGAGAAGGCATACAAGAGGTTTAATCTCTATGAAATTAAGTACCATACGTAAGTTTATTTTAGTCAAACCCTAGTCTCCAGCCCCTGCTAGGGTACTTAAACAGAGTGTAGGCTGCCCAAGAAAAAGGGAACTTGAGCCAGGAACACATTAGATGATTTAAAGGCCAATTTATATATATATATATATATATATATATATATATATATATATATATATATATATATATATATATATATTTACACACACACAACCTCCCCCCTTTTTCTCCCCAATTACCCCACTTTCCGAGCCATCCTGGTCACTGCTCCACCCCCTCTGCTGATCTGGGGAGGGCTGCAGACTATCACATGTCTCCTCCAATACATGTGGAGTCACCAGCCGCTTCTTTTCACCTGACAGTGAGGAGTTTCACTCGGGGGACATAGCATGTGGGAGGATCATGCTATTCCCCCCAGTTCCCCCTCCCCCCTGAACAGGCGCCCCGACCAACCAGAGGAGACGCTAATGCAGGGACCAGGACACATACCCACATCCGGCTTCCCACCTGCAGACATGGCTAATTGTGTCTGTAGGGATGCCCGACCAAGCCGGAGGCAACACTGGGATTCGATCTGGTGATCCCCGTGTTTGGCAGGCAACAGAACAGACCACCACACCACCCGGGCGCCCTTAAAGGCCAGTTATAACCCTGATATTTTCATGATCATGGAAGATCCTCCCTGCCTGTGCAAAATAGGGCAGCTCACCATAAACAGTCAGCCCACGTTATCTTGTAAATATGTGGGGGGTTTAAGATTTAAATCACTTGCCTCCCAATTGAGTCTTTCCACCACCCGGAGCTGTTATAAAACACATTTGATTTTCATGACTCAAATCAAGACAAGTTATAATAGTCTAGTGCTGTGTGAGCTGGTCAACGACAAATAAAGTTAAGTAAAGTAGGTTGGAAAGACTTGAAATCTGACAGCGTTAACTGTTAGCTGTGCAATGCCTTGCCTTTTAACAGTCTGATACTATTACAAAAGTCATGCAGTCTCTCTGGGGCTTGTTGAATTGTTTAATAAAACTTTCCACATGTTTAGAGTGTCCCTTTTCACTGCACTTCTTTTAGCTGAAGCGTCTGATACTTGTGACATTGACAGTGCAATAGGGAACTTTTTTTTCCTACATTCTGTATTTGCATGTAATATTTTTAGGATCTGGGAAGGTAGTGAACAGGAACTCCCAGAGCTACAATACAGCAATTAAATACTGAACTAAAATGTCAGATCTTTGTTAAGAAAAAAAAAGTAGGGCTACACTTCCTTATTCGTTATTCATCAGTGACTTAGATTTTGTTTAATAAAAAAAAAACAAGAACTTAATTCTGTTGTATTACATTCTGTTGTATTATATGGCCAAAATAGCCAAGACTTAATGACATGCTGGTATTTTGTCTGTCCAAACTTGATTAAGAATAGAAACAGCCCGATGATGTTAAAGCAGCAAATTCTTCTTTTTTTCTTTATTATCTTTTTGGCATTTTTTTATACCTTTATTAGAAAGAGACAGTGGAGGCAGACAGGAAATGGGAGCGAGTGAGAAGGGTGAGACATGCAATAAAGGCCAGCACGCTACTCATTCGGTTACGGAGATGCCCATAAAGCAGTATACTCTTAAGGATTATACAAAAAGTGCAACATTTGGCATATTTCAAATGTGCCATTATCGGAAAATAATCTAGGGTAGACCTACTTCGAGTCATGTTTCTAAGCTTTTTCATTGTCTATGCAGCTGCACATGTGTGTGATCACAGATTATAAAGGACAATTTTTTTTCCTCCCCTGTCTCTGGGCATGGGCAACAGAAATAAAGAGCAAAGTCCTTACCCAGCCACCCCCCCGAAAAATGGGGTTTAAAAAAGGTTGTAAAGAAAAGTGAGTCACTTAGTGCCTCGCTTTTTATAACAACATGCTGTCAGATATTGTTAGATTGTGAGTTAGCATGACCTCATAGTTGGGCTTAAGTTTACCTGCATGCCAGCTGCCATCACGTAACGCTTTCTGTTGGTATCTGAGAAATGACTCAATGGCGGTGATGAGAGAATGAATATGCGAGTTCTGGTTTAATAACTTAACCATACTCAATCATATCTGGCTCTCACCTGCTGCCTGCTTTTGTATTCACCATCTCCAAATGTAAAACCTCTGCGTGCTTTACAGAACATTTAATACCTAATGTGATGGTAGGTGTTGTAATGTAAATGCCGAGGTAAAAATCATAACACACTGGCGGTTGCCCTTTTCCTATTGACACAGGTCTATACCCCAGTGTCGCCCCCTTTTGCTTGTTCTCTGTATAACACAGTAGCGAACCGTGAGTCTAACCTTGGCCGTCTGACCAGACTTCCCTCATTAGGGGGAGAAAAAAAAAGAAAACCAAACTACCAGCCTAGCTTACTGTGTCCTCTCCTATAGTACTGCAAAAGTTACCTATGACAATTCCAGCTCTGAAACAAAAAATAAGACGTTAGTCCAGCCTAGGCAATGCAATGAACAAACAGCACAGAGAGAGAGAGTTATCTAATTTCTAAACAAAATGCAAATTCTCCTTGCAAATAATTGCATCATCACACAAGCTGTGTGATGATGCGATATTCACACCATATTCACACTTGAGCAGAATATGGTGGCAGCAGGTAGGGATGCAAAACTCATGACAGCCAGCCCCTCATACCACATAAAACCAACAAAATGTTATATGTGAGCCTCCGCATCATGACACCAGACACACAGCCAAGCAACCAATAGCAACAGACACTTCAGAACCATGGACAGTGAGCAGTGATCATTTGTGAACTCACCATCACAAACAAGCAATATTGCTGATAAATAATATTATTAGATTGGCACAGTGGCCTATTAGATATATATGTTGCGGCAAATGTGCATAATGACCAATGAGTTGGTAAATTTACAGACTGACGGGTAATTCTGCATAATGACCGTTTTCTTAAATACACGTTGACATATCAAAACAGTGGCAGCGGTGGCCTATTTCATTTTAAATAATTTACCAAAATAAGCTCTGTCGTAGGTCTTCCTTTGCCGATTAACTCTGACTTTTCATTAAAAATTAATCTTGAAAAGGGAGGGGATAATAAATTTGCAACGGCGTCTTCCTCACTAGCGGTAACGTTACTCGTGGCATCGATCATGAACGAACAAGCTAACTAGCTAGCTAGTTTATTGAACTAGCTAGCTAGTTTATTGACTTTTTTAGTGATTCATGTTCCTCCGCACTGGGAGGAAGTTGTCATAAAATTAGTGATAAGATAGCCCACCCATTTAGAGGGTAGATATGAATGGTCAGTTTTACTGTCATTTGAAATTACTCTCTATTGCTCACCTCTGTAAGATCACAGCTGGACCACCAATCACAGAGCTGAAAGGATAGCATTTTCTTCCCAACAACTGCAGAGGCAGCAAAATTCTGTTAGGGAGACAAAGGAGCTTCTTTCATTCAACCCTTGACATTCCAATACAAACTGAATAGGCAGGTTTGAACGGTTTATTTCCTCAGAAATATTTTGATTAGATATTGATTATCAAATTATGAATTCATAAAATAAAATTAGAACTGATGAGTTTTTTTGGGGGGGGATTCCCCCCCCTTTTTTTCCTCCCCGGTTGTACCCAGCCAGCTACCCCACTCTTCCAAGGTGTCCCAGTCACTGCTCCACCCCCTCTGCCGATCCGGGGAGGGCTGCAGACTACCACATGCCTCCTCTGATACATGTGGAGTCGCCAGCCGCTTCTTTTCACCTGACAGTGAGGAGTTTTGCCAGAGGGACGTAGTGTGTGGGAAGATCACGCTATTTCCCCCAGTTTCCCCTCCCTCCTGAACAGGCGTCCCGACTGACCAGAGGAGGCGCTAGTGCAATGACCAGGACACATACCCACATCTGGCTTCCCACCCGCAGACACAGTAATTGTATCTGTAGGGACACCTGACCAAGCCGGAGCTAACACAGGGAGTCGAACCAGTGATGCAGTGAAATAGACTCATGCTACCCGGGTGCCTGAACTGGTCACTTTTTAAATATTATACTTTGGAATATCTTGAAGGCTCTGATGGTTTCCGTCTGGTATAATATGAGCATAGCATGTTTTACCTGTCACTCTAGAGTAACCTTCAAAACTTAAAGTGAGCCCCCATCAATCTTACTGAAAGATGTCAAGGAACACATTACTCCCGAGAGCTGACAGCAGAATAAGAAAGGATGCTCCAGTGTTTTTAGTTAATAAGCTTCAGTTAACCAAGAGAGTCAGTCAGAGGTGAACCACCATCAAATCCAGCTGTGTGTTCCACATGTACAGTTGAGGCGAGTGATTCAAAATCTCTCCAGCACTTAATTATTCTAGCTCCCAGTTATAAGATGAACTTCATTTCCGTGTCATCTCAGTGCCGCCAGTTTGAGACAGTGATGAAAGCTTCTATTGCAAAAATGCCTAATGAAAGATTGTTCTTGCTGTCAGAGTTGTTCATCTGCGTTGCCTTCGTATGTTTTCGAGTGTATTGAGGTCTTGTAAAAAGGTGGTTTGAGAAAGCCGGGCCCAGAGGAGTGCCAAATATGTCTTCAGTAAATAATCACTGTGCCAAGTCCCTTTATTCATTAAATAGGGACTAATCACTGCCCTAATTACTTCCCATCCAAGCAGTGATGGGTGTTTTTCAATCAGCAGGATTAGCTAAATGTGGACACAAAAGGCAGAGTCTAAGTCTAGATGTTTGGGATAATGAGTCTAATTTAACTTGAATATTACCTCTCAGGGTGTTAAGCAGTCTTTCATATTCAGCAAGTCATTTCTGTTATTTTGGAAACTCGTCAGGCTGTGTAGACCTCATTGTGTCTCTCAAAATATGTCTTGAAATGCAGGACTAATTTACCTTGGCAGGTGAAGCCAAGCATCATCACCCCCACCGGCTGTGTCGACTTCAGCAAATGTGAAGTTTATGGAATGAGGTTTAGAGAGGTTGTGGAAATCAAATTGATATAAAAACATCGACAAACACCTCAGAACCGTTGCATTGCTAACCTTTTTGGACAAGGCAGCCATATTTATATAAAGTTAAGCATTCATCAATAACTTAGAACATGCTGATTTTTTTGATTTTTTGATTTTTACATTGGTTTGGCTTCAGAGCCAGAAAATGATTCAGACAAGCTAACTTTAGCTCTTTCTAACCAGTGCAAAAGCATCAATTTTACACGTTAGCCATCTAACCAGGATATGATGTAAACAATGTGTAACCTTTGCTACCCTATTAGAAATATGCAGTCAATACGAGGCCTGCTTCCAATTATAAACTTAAGAAATGAGTCCGTGTTATCCTGTTTACAACAAAGTCACACTAAAGTTGTGACTCACTTCTATGACAATATGTGTCCTGGCGTTCAAGTATGTTGGTGAACTGCCTACCGGTGCCATGACACATATAGTGGACAAACTGGTAGATGACCAGCAAATTGACTCGCTGTAACTGGCCTGCAAGGAGAGCAGATTATGATTGCTTTAGCTAGGTTTGTCTTGATGCATGCTCAATAGTCGGGGCGTCTGGGTAGCGTGGCGGTCTATTCTGTTGCCATCAACATGGGGCTCATGGCTCGCTGGTTCGAATCCCCATGTTACCTCCGGCTTGGTCCGCGTCCTTACAGACACGATTGGCCGTGTCTGCGGATGGGAAGCTGGATGTGGGTAGGTGTCCTGGTCACTGCACTAGCGCCTCCTCTGGTAGGCCGGGGCACCTGTTTTGGGGAGAGGGGGTGCGCGGACAGCGTGATCCTTCCATGCACTACATCCCTGTGGTGAAACACCTCACTGTCGGGTGAAAAGAAGCGGCTGGCGACTCCACATGTATCGGAGGAGGCATGTGGTAGTCTGCAGCCCTCATGGAGCAGCAACCGGGACAGCTCGGAAGAGTGGGGTGATTGGCCAGATACAATTGGGGTGGAAAAAGGGGGAAAATCTAAAAAAAAAAATGTATTCAGATGAACTGATTCAACTTTCTTTGATAGTGGAAAAAGAAAGATTTACTGTACCTTCAAGTTTTGCTTAATGAACATTTTAAAATGACCTTCCTGAGTCTTTGTGCTTTTTCTGTTTGCAGGTGAATGTCTTTGCCTGGATGGCTATATGAAGGACCCAGTCCACAAGCACCTCTGCATCCGCAATGAGTGGGGGCCCAATCAAGGGTAAGTTATGGTAATCACCTCATGATGGCTCTTATGATAGCTTATTAACGGGCTAAAAATCAGTGGGAAAAGAATTGACGCCAAGGGACGGCAGGGCCCCTAAAGCATTATTAAAGACCATTTATTTGCATGGAAGAAATGAGCCGAGAAGAAATGGGATGTTGTGAAATGCCAACTAGAAATTCCTTATCGAGACAAATACTGGGTGGTAAGCAATACTTTAACATCCACAGATTCATAAAC
This sequence comes from Lampris incognitus, assembly GCF_029633865.1. Lineage (NCBI taxonomy): Eukaryota > Metazoa > Chordata > Actinopteri > Lampriformes > Lampridae > Lampris > Lampris incognitus. The sequence continues at coordinate 32,122,217 of NC_079224.1, forward strand.
AAGTAATTAGTAAAATACCTCCGCTGTAGTGCTGCTCATCATGTTGTTAATGTTTTGTTTTTTTTGTTTCACTGAAAGATATTGATGTTATTCCAAGATTAAAACTAAGATCAGTTTAAGTTGCAAATATGTGCCTTTCAGTGCAGTGAATGTGCGTTCATGGCAAATATCTAGCAGTATCCAGGGTAGAATTCAAATAATGTTTATGAAATTATGGGGGGGGGGGGGCCTTTGGTAATGGTGGCTTAGTGATGGTGTGGATGGTGGGGGTTGGCGTTTTTTCTGGTATGCTTTTCAAGCTACCTATTTCTTGAGGTGTAAGGCCGCACTGTCATATATTTAAATCATCCCGTTGAATCGCTTTCTTTTTTCAAAATTTTTTTCTCAGTGAAATAAATGAGGTCTCCGGTGCTTTTTCAGAAACTCCATAACAGTTTAATTGGGGTTTATATCTGGTTATTGAAAAAGTCCTTGACATTTGGCTAACACCTCTTTCCGTAATGTTCGCACCCGCAGGTTGACCACTCAATGGCTCGTGAATAGGAGCTTTGCCAACATGAGGTTACTGCTCCCATTACAGAAGATATGGTGTGAACTATGAAAAAATATTTGCTTTTCACTGAATCGAAGCGTTTTACTATCCCGTTTGAGGATTTTTTTTTATATATATATATACAATGGTGCATGACACAGGCAGAGTGACTGGAGAGATGGTTGGGTGAGGATGAGGACAGTATTGCGATTAAAGGTCAGGGTTCACATTTCAGCATATGATGTCGACAGTATGTGGCATTTGCCTTGGACTCACTGATCTATCAGGACATGTCGCGTTCCCTGTGTTTTGACAGTGCCCTGTACCAGGTTCAGTAAAAGTTCATAATTTCTTCTTGTTCTTCTTTCGGCTTGGTACCTGTTTCCCAGAGATTGCCACAGCGGATTTGATAGTTTCCATCGGTACCCTGTAAGGGCACAGCACCGATGGCGGTCTTGTCAATCTGCATGATGATTTGGCAAAATTTTATGCCGGATGCCCATCCTGACACAACCACTAACCCTATGGACAAGTTCCTGATTTAATTCTCTCTTTTTTCTTATTGGGTGCCCTATAATTTTAAGGTAGCAGTGCTTTAAGAAAGACATGTGCAAACAATTGCAAGGGAAGTGGAAACATGTTCAGCGTAAGAGTTGAAACCCCCCCCCCGCCCACACACACACACACACACACACACAAACACACACACACCATCGGCAGTCACTTCGGGGCAAGTATGGCCATCCTCCCTGTGGATTCTGGGTCCCTCTGGGTCCTCAGGTGGGTGTAGAGGCTGATCCTGGAGCCGCATAAGGGGAGGACGCCTGTGCATGACAGCTTTTTACATGGAGTGGTTGATACACCTGCAACCACCACACGGTCCTTGGCAGGGGGTGGCCAGAGTTCAATGGCATGGAGAACCAAGATGGTTGGGGACCACCCTCTGTTGCAGCCTTCATCCGCCTTCACTGCCATTGTGACCAGGAGACATCTTCCGCCAGTTCCACCATTGAGGTCTTTGTTGGATCGCACTTCATCTGGAACCTCCCCCTGGACCTGT